>NW_026117436.1:0-56342 GCF_001640805.2 Lates calcarifer | reverse complement strand
TGAGACACGGTGGGGCTAACAATGGCGGAGGCGCTGTCCAGAGTTCTCTGAGGCAAAATGGCTGTGAATGTGGCTGAATCGTGCTTGAAACCGTTGGAAATGGCGACTTTACTCATGTCAGCAGTGTTGCTGGTTGTTTCCTCAGTACTTGGCGGTTACTGTTGTGAAGAGCGGCCATTTGGCACCGTAAGGGAGGTTGTGTTCCCGGCCAGTGACTCCCTACGGCGCCATCGTTCTAGCTTTTCGGCTACTGCTAATCTTGTTAGCAGCCGTGTCGCTGCGTCCGCCATTACAGCGAGTTCTTGTCATGTGACTCCTTTGCTGGCTTCCCATTGGCTCCAACTTCTAGTGCTGTACAAGTATACCTCCCTCTGGCGGACAAACCTGGGAAGTGCAGGCAGCGCTGCACACACTATTTACACATTAAAAACCCATTTTATTTGCATTTATTCTTCATTTTATCCGCCTTATTTAGTCTAGATTTTTTCAGCAGAGCTTTAATGGGTTTTATTTCCATTTATTTGAACTTTCTTTCTATATTTTCTTACGTTTTCCTCCACTCACTGTCAGTTGCATCTTTTCATCTAAACAGGGAGTTTGTGGAGCTTTGAGCTCAGATGATTTCTTATTTCTTCACAGCTCATTCAGGTGCAGTTCTCCTCAGGTGAAATCAGCTGAGCTGTTCATATTAAGGACAACAATGTTCTCCTTCTGTTTGCACTGGACTTGAACTTTCTCCACTGTGTGTGTGTGTGTGTTTTTGATTTATTTATTAGCAGGGTTTTTATTATTATTCCCAATATTTATTGCATGCTTTCGACCTTTTATCTTAAGTGTGTTGATGCTGCTGGAACTGTGGATTTCCCGTGTGGATTGATAAAGTATCTCTCTCTCTCTCTCTCTATTGGGCTGTATTTGAAATGAATTTCATTGGATTTTATTCAGTCATTTGATTTGATCAATGCATGTTTCATTAGTTCCTATTGAAATGTGTGTAGTATTATTTTATGATGTCCAAAAGTGCTTTGCATTGATTTGATTTGAGCATAAATGAAGCGTGGAATAGCAGCAAGCTAAGCTGCACGTTTGCAGCCCTGTCCTTCCGGGGCCTTTCTGTGTTAAACTGCGGCTTTTCCCCGCTAAAAACCGGCTGTCTGTGAGGGTGTTTAAGCTCAGTGTCATTAAACATTAAAATCATTCAATAGAGCCCAAAAAGCGCGATGGATTTGCTGATCGAAGCCTATTTACTGCGTGATTCCGCTGTCGAGCATGCTTCACTGAGACACGGTGGGCTAACAATGGCGGAGGCGCTGTCCCAGAGTTCTCTGAGGCAAAATGGCTGTGAATGTGGCTGAATCGTGCTTGAAACCGTTGGAAATGGCGACTTTACTCATGTCAGCAGTGTTGCTGGTTGTTTCCTCAGTACTTGCGGTTACTGTTGTGAAGAGCGGCCATTTGGCACCGTAAGGGAGGTTGTGTTCCCGGCCAGTGACTCCCCTACGGCGCCATCGTTCTAGCTTTTCGGCTACTGCTAATCTTGTTAGCAGCCGTGTCGCTGCGTCCGCCATTACAGCGAGTTCTTGTCATGTGACTCCTTTGCTGGCTTCCCATTGGCTCCAACTTCTAGTGCTGTACAAGTATACCTCCCTCTGGCGGACAAACCTGGGAAGTGCAGGCAGCGCTGCACACACTATTTACACATTAAAACCCATTTTATTTGCATTTATTCTTCATTTTATCCGCCTTATTTAGTCTAGATTTTTTCAGCAGAGCTTTAATGGGTTTTATTTCCATTTATTTGAACTTTCTTTCTATATTTTCTTACGTTTTCCTCCACTCACTGTCAGTTGCATCTTTTCATCTAACAGGGAGTTTGTGGAGCTTTGAGCTCAGATGATTTCTTATTTCTTCACAGCTCATTCAGGTGCAGTTCTCCTCAGGTGAAATCAGCTGAGCTGTTCATATTAAGGACAACAATGTTCTCTTCTGTTTGCACTGGACTTGAACTTTCTCCACTGTGTGTGTGTGTGTGTGTGTTTTTGATTTATTTATTAGCAGGGTTTTTATTATTATTCCCAATATTTATTGCATGCTTTCGACCTTTTATCTTAAGTGTGTTGATGCTGCTGGAACTGTGGATTTCCCGTGTGGATTGATAAAGTATCTCTCTCTCTCTCTCTCTATTGGGCTGTATTTGAAATGAATTTCATTGGATTTTATTCAGTCATTTGATTTGATCAATGCATGTTTCATTAGTTCCTATTGAAATGTGTGTAGTATTATTTTATGATGTCCAAAAGTGCTTTGCATTGATTTGATTTGAGCATAAATGAAGCGTGGAATAGCAGCAAGCTAAGCTGCACGTTTGCAGCCCTGTCCTTCGGGGGCCTTTCTGTGTTAAACTGCGGCTTTTCCCCGCTAAAAACCGGCTGTCTGTGAGGTGTTTAAGCTCAGTGTCATTAAACATTAAAATCATATTCAATAGAGCCCAAAAAGCGCGATGGATTTGCTGATCGAAGCCTATTTACTGCGTGATTCCGCTGTCGAGCATGCTTCACTGAGACACGGTGGGGCTAACAATGGCGGAGGCGCTGTCCAGAGTTCTCTGAGGCAAAATGGCTGTGAATGTGGCTGAATCGTGCTTGAAACGTTGGAAATGGCGACTTTACTCATGTCAGCAGTGTTGCTGGTTGTTTCCTCAGTACTTGGCGGTTACTGTTGTGAAGAGCGGCCATTTGGCACCGTAAGGGAGGTTGTGTTCCCGGCCAGTGACTCCCCTACGGCGCCATCGTTCTAGCTTTTCGGCTACTGCTAATCTTGTTAGCAGCCGTGTCGCTGCGTCCGCCATTACAGCGAGTTCTTGTCATGTGACTCCTTTGCTGGCTTCCCATTGGCTCCAACTTCTAGTGCTGTACAAGTATACCTCCCTCTGGCGGACAAACCTGGGAAGTGCAGGCAGCGCTGCACACACTATTTACACATTAAAAACCCATTTTATTTGCATTTATTCTTCATTTTATCCGCCTTATTTAGTCTAGATTTTTTCAGCAGAGCTTTAATGGGTTTTATTTCCATTTATTTGAACTTTCTTTCTATATTTTCTTACGTTTTCCTCCACTCACTGTCAGTTGCATCTTTTCATCTAAACAGGGAGTTTGTGGAGCTTTGAGCTCAGATGATTTCTTATTTCTTCACAGCTCATTCAGGTGCAGTTCTCCTCAGGTGAAATCAGCTGAGCTGTTCATATTAAGGACAACAATGTTCTCCTTCTGTTTGCACTGGACTTGAACTTTCTCCACTGTGTGTGTGTGTGTGTTTTTGATTTATTTATTAGCAGGGTTTTTATTATTATTCCCAATATTTATTGCATGCTTTCGACCTTTTATCTTAAGTGTGTTGATGCTGCTGGAACTGTGGATTTCCCGTGTGGATTGATAAAGTATCTCTCTCTCTCTCTCTATTGGGCTGTATTTGAAATGAATTTCATTGGATTTTATTCAGTCATTTGATTTGATCAATGCATGTTTCATTAGTTCCTATTGAAATGTGTGTAGTATTATTTTATGATGTCCAAAAGTGCTTTGCATTGATTTGATTTGAGCATAAATGAAGCGTGGAATAGCAGCAAGCTAAGCTGCACGTTTGCAGCCCTGTCCTTCCGGGGCCTTTCTGTGTTAAACTGCGGCTTTTCCCGCTAAAAACCGGCTGTCTGTGAGGGTGTTTAAGCTCAGTGTCATTAAACATTAAAATCATATTCAATAGAGCCCAAAAAGCGCGATGGATTTGCTGATCGAAGCCTATTTACTGCGTGATTCCGCTGTCGAGCATGCTTCACTGAGACACGTGGGGCTAACAATGGCGGAGGCGCTGTCCCAGAGTTCTCTGAGGCAAAATGGCTGTGAATGTGGCTGAATCGTGCTTGAAACCGTTGGAAATGGCGACTTTACTCATGTCAGCAGTGTTGCTGTTGTTTCCTCAGTACTTGGCGGTTACTGTTGTGAAGAGCGGCCATTTGGCACCGTAAGGGAGTTGTGTTCCCGGCCAGTGACTCCCCCTACGGCGCCATCGTTCTAGCTTTTCGGCTACTGCTAATCTTGTTAGCAGCCGTGTCGCTGCGTCCGCCATTACAGCGAGTTCTTGTCATGTGACTCCTTTGCTGGCTTCCCATTGGCTCCAACTTCTAGTGCTGTACAAGTATACCTCCCTCTGGCGGACAAACCTGGGAAGTGCAGGCAGCGCTGCACCACACTATTTACACATTAAAAACCCATTTTATTTGCCATTTATTCTTCATTTTATCCGCCTTATTTAGTCTAGATTTTTTCAGCAGAGCTTTAATGGGTTTTATTTCCATTTATTTGAACTTTCTTTCCTATATTTCTTACGTTTCCTCCACTCACTGTCAGTTGCATCTTTTCATCTAAACAGGGAGTTTGTGGAGCTTTGAGCTCAGATGATTTCTTATTTCTTCACAGCCTCATTCAGGTGCAGTTCTCCTCAGGTGAAATCAGCTGACTGTTCATATTTAAGGACAACAATGTTCTCCTTCTGTTTGCACTGGACTTGAACTTCTCCCACTGTGTGTGTGTGTGGTGTTTTTGATTTATTTATTAGCAGGGTTTTATTATTATTCCCAATATTTATTGCATGCTTTCGACCTTTTATCTTAAGTGTGTTGATGCTGCTGGAACTGTGGATTTCCCGTGTGGATTGATAAAGTATCTCTCTCTCTCTCTCTATTGGCTGTATTTGAAATGAATTTCATTGGATTTTATTCAGTCATTTGATTTGATCAATGCATGTTTCATTAGTTCCTATTGAAATGTGTGTAGTATTATTTTATGATGTCCAAAAGTGCTTTGCATTGATTTGATTTGAGCATAAATGAAGCGTGGAATAGCAGCAAGCTAAGCTGCACGTTTGCAGCCCTGTCCTTCCGGGGCCTTTCTGTGTTAAACTGCGGCTTTTCCCCGCTAAAAACCGGCTGTCTGTGAGGGTGTTTAAGCTCAGTGTCATTAAACATTAAAATCATATTCAATAGAGCCCAAAAAGCGCGATGGATTTGCTGATCGAAGCCTATTTACTGCGTGATTCCGCTGTCGAGCATGCTTCACTGAGACACGGTGGGGCTAACAATGGCGGAGGCGCTGTCCCAGAGTTCTCTGAGGCAAAATGGCTGTGAATGTGGCTGAATCGTGCTTGAAACCGTTGGAAATGGCGACTTTACTCATGTCAGCAGTGTTGCTGGTTGTTTCCTCAGTACTTGGCGGTTACTGTTGTGAAGAGCGGCCATTTGGCACCGTAAGGGAGGTTGTGTTCCCGGCCAGTGACTCCCCTACGGCGCCATCGTTCTAGCTTTTCGGCTACTGCTAATCTTGTTAGCAGCCGTGTCGCTGCGTCCGCCATTACAGCGAGTTCTTGTCATGTGACTCCTTTGCTGGCTTCCCATTGGCTCCAACTTCTAGTGCTGTACAAGTATACCTCCCTCTGGCGGACAAACCTGGGAAGTGCAGGCAGCGCTGCACACACTATTTACACATTAAAAACCCATTTTATTTGCATTTATTCTTCATTTTATCCGCCTTATTTAGTCTAGATTTTTTCAGCAGAGCTTTAATGGGTTTTATTTCCATTTATTTGAACTTTCTTTCTATATTTTCTTACGTTTTCCTCCACTCACTGTCAGTTGCATCTTTTCATCTAAACAGGGAGTTTGTGGAGCTTTGAGCTCAGATGATTTCTTATTTCTTCACAGCTCATTCAGGTGCAGTTCTCCTCAGGTGAAATCAGCTGAGCTGTTCATATTAAGGACAACAATGTTCTCCTTCTGTTTGCACTGGACTTGAACTTTCTCCACTGTGTGTGTGTGTGTGTTTTTGATTTATTTATTAGCAGGGTTTTTATTATTATTCCCAATATTTATTGCATGCTTTCGACCTTTTATCTTAAGTGTGTTGATGCTGCTGGAACTGTGGATTTCCCGTGTGGATTGATAAAGTATCTCTCTCTCTCTCTCTATTGGGCTGTATTTGAAATGAATTTCATTGGATTTTATTCAGTCATTTGATTTGATCAATGCATGTTTCATTAGTTCCTATTGAAATGTGTGTAGTATTATTTTATGATGTCCAAAAGTGCTTTGCATTGATTTGATTTGAGCATAAATGAAGCGTGGAATAGCAGCAAGCTAAGCTGCACGTTTGCAGCCCTGTCCTTCCGGGGCCTTTCTGTGTTAAACTGCGGCTTTTCCCCGCTAAAAACCGGCTGTCTGTGAGGGTGTTTAAGCTCAGTGTCATTAAACATTAAAATCATATTCAATAGAGCCCAAAAAGCGCGATGGATTTGCTGATCGAAGCCTATTTACTGCGTGATTCCGCTGTCGAGCATGCTTCACTGAGACACGGTGGGGCTAACAATGGCGGAGGCGCTGTCCCAGAGTTCTCTGAGGCAAAATGGCTGTGAATGTGGCTGAATCGTGCTTGAAACCGTTGGAAATGGCGACTTTACTCATGTCAGCAGTGTTGCTGGTTGTTTCCTCAGTACTTGGCGGTTACTGTTGTGAAGAGCGGCCATTTGGCACCGTAAGGGAGGTTGTGTTCCCGGCCAGTGACTCCCCTACGGCGCCATCGTTCTAGCTTTTCGGCTACTGCTAATCTTGTTAGCAGCCGTGTCGCTGCGTCCGCCATTACAGCGAGTTCTTGTCATGTGACTCCTTTGCTGGCTTCCCATTGGCTCCAACTTCTAGTGCTGTACAAGTATACCTCCCTCTGGCGGACAAACCTGGGAAGTGCAGGCAGCGCTGCACACACTATTTACACATTAAAAACCCATTTTATTTGCATTTATTCTTCATTTTATCCGCCTTATTTAGTCTAGATTTTTTCAGCAGAGCTTTAATGGGTTTTATTTCCATTTATTTGAACTTTCTTTCTATATTTTCTTACGTTTTCCTCCACTCACTGTCAGTTGCATCTTTTCATCTAAACAGGGAGTTTGTGGAGCTTTGAGCTCAGATGATTTCTTATTTCTTCACAGCTCATTCAGGTGCAGTTCTCCTCAGGTGAAATCAGCTGAGCTGTTCATATTAAGGACAACAATGTTCTCCTTCTGTTTGCACTGGACTTGAACTTTCTCCACTGTGTGTGTGTGTGTTTTTGATTTATTTATTAGCAGGGTTTTTATTATTATTCCCAATATTTATTGCATGCTTTCGACCTTTTATCTTAAGTGTGTTGATGCTGCTGGAACTGTGGATTTCCCGTGTGGATTGATAAAGTATCTCTCTCTCTCTCTCTCTCTATTGGGCTGTATTTGAAATGAATTTCATTGGATTTTATTCAGTCATTTGATTTGATCAATGCATGTTTCATTAGTTCCTATTGAAATGTGTGTAGTATTATTTTATGATGTCCAAAAGTGCTTTGCATTGATTTGATTTGAGCATAAATGAAGCGTGGAATAGCAGCAAGCTAAGCTGCACGTTTGCAGCCCTGTCCTTCCGGGGCCTTTCTGTGTTAAACTGCGGCTTTTCCCCGCTAAAAACCGGCTGTCTGTGAGGGTGTTTAAGCTCAGTGTCATTAAACATTAAAATCATATTCAATAGAGCCCAAAAAGCGCGATGGATTTGCTGATCGAAGCCTATTTACTGCGTGATTCCGCTGTCGAGCATGCTTCACTGAGACACGGTGGGGCTAACAATGGCGGAGGCGCTGTCCCAGAGTTCTCTGAGGCAAAATGGCTGTGAATGTGGCTGAATCGTGCTTGAAACCGTTGGAAATGGCGACTTTACTCATGTCAGCAGTGTTGCTGGTTGTTTCCTCAGTACTTGGCGGTTACTGTTGTGAAGAGCGGCCATTTGGCACCGTAAGGGAGGTTGTGTTCCCGGCCAGTGACTCCCCTACGGCGCCATCGTTCTAGCTTTTCGGCTACTGCTAATCTTGTTAGCAGCCGTGTCGCTGCGTCCGCCATTACAGCGAGTTCTTGTCATGTGACTCCTTTGCTGGCTTCCCATTGGCTCCAACTTCTAGTGCTGTACAAGTATACCTCCCTCTGGCGGACAAACCTGGGAAGTGCAGGCAGCGCTGCACACACTATTTACACATTAAAAACCCATTTTATTTGCATTTATTCTTCATTTTATCCGCCTTATTTAGTCTAGATTTTTTCAGCAGAGCTTTAATGGGTTTTATTTCCATTTATTTGAACTTTCTTTCTATATTTTCTTACGTTTTCCTCCACTCACTGTCAGTTGCATCTTTTCATCTAAACAGGGAGTTTGTGGAGCTTTGAGCTCAGATGATTTCTTATTTCTTCACAGCTCATTCAGGTGCAGTTCTCCTCAGGTGAAATCAGCTGAGCTGTTCATATTAAGGACAACAATGTTCTCCTTCTGTTTGCACTGGACTTGAACTTTCTCCACTGTGTGCGTGTGTGTGTTTTTGATTTATTTATTAGCAGGGTTTTTATTATTATTCCCAATATTTATTGCATGCTTTCGACCTTTTATCTTAAGTGTGTTGATGCTGCTGGAACTGTGGATTTCCCGTGTGGATTGATAAAGTATCTCTCTCTCTCTCTCTATTGGGCTGTATTTGAAATGAATTTCATTGGATTTTATTCAGTCATTTGATTTGATCAATGCATGTTTCATTAGTTCCTATTGAAATGTGTGTAGTATTATTTTATGATGTCCAAAAGTGCTTTGCATTGATTTGATTTGAGCATAAATGAAGCGTGGAATAGCAGCAAGCTAAGCTGCACGTTTGCAGCCCTGTCCTTCCGGGCCTTTCTGTGTTAAACTGCGGCTTTTCCCCGCTAAAAACCGGCTGTCTGTGAGGGTGTTTAAGCTCAGTGTCATTAAACATTAAAATCATATTCAATAGAGCCCAAAAAGCGCGATGGATTTGCTGATCGAAGCCTATTTACTGCGTGATTCCGCTGTCGAGCATGCTTCACTGAGACACGGTGGGGCTAAACAATGGCGGAGGCGCTGTCCCAGAGTTCTCTGAGGCAAAATGGCTGTGAATGTGGCTGAATCGTGCTTGAAACCGTTGGAAATGGCGACTTTACTCATGTCAGCCAGTGTTGCTGGTTGTTTCCTCAGTACTTGGCGGTTACTGTTGTGAAGAGCGGCCATTTGGCACCGTAAGGGAGGTTGTGTTCCCGGCCAGTGACTCCCCTACGGCGCCATCGTTCTAGCTTTTCGGCTACTGCTAATCTTGTTAGCAGCCGTGTCGCTGCGTCCGCCATTACAGCGAGTTCTTGTCATGTGACTCCTTTGCTGGCTTCCCATTGGCTCCAACTTCTAGTGCTGTACAAGTATACCTCCCTCTGGCGGACAAACCTGGGAAGTGCATGGCAGCGCTGCACACACTATTTACACATTAAAAACCCATTTTATTTGCATTTATTCTTCATTTTATCCGCCTTATTTAGTCTAGATTTTTTCAGCAGAGCTTTAATGGGTTTTATTTCCATTTATTTGAACTTTCTTTCTATATTTTCTTACGTTTTCCTCCACTCACTGTCAGTTGCATCTTTTCATCTAAACAGGGAGTTTGTGGAGCTTTGAGCTCAGATGATTTCTTATTTCTTCACAGCTCATTCAGGTGCAGTTCTCCTCAGGTGAAATCAGCTGAGCTGTTCATATTAAGGACAACAATGTTCTCCTTCTGTTGCACTGGACTTGAACTTTCTCCACTGTGTGTGTGTGTGTGTGTTTTGATTTATTTATTAGCAGGGTTTTTATTATTATTCCCAATATTTATTGCATGCTTTCGACCTTTTATCTTAAGTGTGTTGATGCTGCTGGAACTGTGGATTTCCCGTGTGGATTGATAAAGTATCTCTCTCTCTCTCTCTCTATTGGGCTGTATTTGAAATGAATTTCATTGGATTTTATTCAGTCATTTGATTTGATCAATGCATTGTTTCATTAGTTCCTATTGAAATGTGTGTAGTATTATTTTATGATGTCCAAAAGTGCTTTGCATTGATTGATTTGAGCATAAATGAAGCGTGGAATAGCAGCAAGCTAAGCTGCACGTTTGCAGCCCTGTCCTTCCGGGGCCTTTCTGTGTTAAACTGCGGCTTTTCCCCGCTAAAAACCGGCTGTCTGTGAGGGTGTTTAAGCTCAGTGTCATTAAACATTAAAATCATATTCAATAGAGCCCAAAAAGCGCGATGGATTTGCTGATCGAAGCCTATTTACTGCGTGATTCCGCTGTCGAGCATGCTTCACTGAGACACGGTGGGGCTAACAATGGCGGAGGCGCTGTCCCAGAGTTCTCTGAGGCAAATGGCTGTGAATGTGGCTGAATCGTGCTTGAAACCGTTGGAAATGGCGACTTTACTCATGTCAGCAGTGTTGCTGGTTGTTTCCTCAGTACTTGGCGGTTACTGTTGTGAAGAGCGGCCATTTGGCACCGTAAGGGAGGTTGTGTTCCCGGCCAGTGACTCCCCTACGGCGCCATCGTTCTAGCTTTTTCGGCTACTGCTAATCTTGTTAGCAGCCGTGTCGCTGCGTCCGCCATTACAGCGAGTTCTTGTCATGTGACTCCTTTGCTGGCTTCCCATTGGCTCCAACTTCTAGTGCTGTACAAGTATACCTCCCTCTGGCGGACAAACCTGGGAAGTGCATGGCAGCGCTGCACACACTATTTACACATTAAAAACCCATTTTATTTGCATTTATTCTTCATTTTTATCCGCCTTATTTAGTCTAGATTTTTTCAGCAGAGCTTTAATGGGTTTTATTTCCATTTATTTGAACTTTCTTTCTATATTTTCTTACGTTTTCCTCCACTCACTGTCAGTTGCATCTTTTCATCTAAACAGGGAGTTTGTGGAGCTTTGAGCTCAGATGATTTCTTATTTCTTCACAGCTCATTCAGGTGCAGTTCTCCTCAGGTGAAATCAGCTGAGCTGTTCATATTAAGGACAACAATGTTCTCCTTCTGTTTGCACTGGACTTGAACTTTCTCCACTGTGTGTGTGTGTGTGTGTTTTTGATTTATTTATTAGCAGGGTTTTTATTATTATTCCCAATATTTATTGCATGCTTTCGACCTTTTATCTTAAGTGTGTTGATGCTGCTGGAACTGTGGATTTCCCGTGTGGATTGATAAAGTATCTCTCTCTCTCTCTCTCTATTGGGCTGTATTTGAAATGAATTTCATTGGATTTTATTCAGTCATTTGATTTGATCAATGCATGTTTCATTAGTTCCTATTGAAATGTGTGTAGTATTATTTTATGATGTCCAAAAGTGCTTGCATTGATTTGATTTGAGCATAAATGAAGCGTGGAATAGCAGCAAGCTAAGCTGCACGTTTGCAGCCCTGTCCTTCCGGGGCCTTTCTGTGTTAAACTGCGGCTTTTCCCCGCTAAAAACCGGCTGTCTGTGAGGGTGTTTAAGCTCAGTGTCATTAAACATTAAAATCATATTCAATAGAGCCCAAAAAGCGCGATGGATTTGCTGATCGAAGCCTATTTACTGCGTGATTCCGCTGTCGAGCATGCTTCACTGAGACACGGTGGGGCTAACAATGGCGGAGGCGCTGTCCCAGAGTTCTCTGAGGCAAAATGGCTGTGAATGTGGCTGAATCGTGCTTGAAACCGTTGGAAATGGCGACTTTACTCATGTCAGCAGTGTTGCTGGTTGTTTCCTCAGTACTTGGCGGTTACTGTTGTGAAGAGCGGCCATTTGGCACCGTAAGGGAGGTTGTGTTCCCGGCCAGTGACTCCCCTACGGCGCCATCGTTCTAGCTTTTCGGCTACTGCTAATCTTGTTAGCAGCCGTGTCGCTGCGTCCGCCATTACAGCGAGTTCTTGTCATGTGACTCCTTTGCTGGCTTCCCATTGGCTCCAACTTCTAGTGCTGTACAAGTATACCTCCCTCTGGCGGACAAACCTGGGAAGTGCAGGCAGCGCTGCACACACTATTTACACATTAAAAACCCATTTTATTTGCATTTATTCTTCATTTTATCCGCCTTATTTAGTCTAGATTTTTTCAGCAGAGCTTTAATGGGTTTATTTCCATTTATTTGAACTTTCTTTCTATATTTTCTTACGTTTTCCTCCACTCACTGTCAGTTGCATCTTTTCATCTAAACAGGGAGTTTGTGGAGCTTTGAGCTCAGATGATTTCTTATTTCTTCACAGCTCATTCAGGTGCAGTTCTCCTCAGGTGAAATCAGCTGAGCTGTTCATATTAAGGACAACAATGTTCTCCTTCTGTTTGCACTGGACTTGAACTTTCTCCACTGTGTGTGTGTGTGTGTTTTTGATTTATTTATTAGCAGGGTTTTTATTATTATTCCCAATATTTATTGCATGCTTTCGACCTTTTATCTTAAGTGTGTTGATGCTGCTGGAACTGTGGATTTCCCGTGTGGATTGATAAAGTATCTCTCTCTCTCTCTCTCTATTGGGCTGTATTTGAAATGAATTTCATTGGATTTTATTCAGTCATTTGATTTGATCAATGCATGTTTCATTAGTTCCTATTGAAATGTGTGTAGTATTATTTTATGATGTCCAAAAGTGCTTTGCATTGATTTGATTTGAGCATAAATGAAGCGTGGAATAGCAGCAAGCTAAGCTGCACGTTTGCAGCCCTGTCCTTCCGGGGCCTTTCTGTGTTAAACTGCGGCTTTTCCCCGCTAAAAACCGGCTGTCTGTGAGGGTGTTTAAGCTCAGTGTCATTAAACATTAAAATCATATTCAATAGAGCCCAAAAAGCGCGATGGATTTGCTGATCGAAGCCTATTTACTGCGTGATTCCGCTGTCGAGCATGCTTCACTGAGACACGGTGGGGGCTAACAATGGCGGAGGCGCTGTCCCAGAGTTCTCTGAGGCAAAATGGCTGTGAATGTGGCTGAATCGTGCTTGAAACCGTTGGAAATGGCGACTTTACTCATGTCAGCAGTGTTGCTGGTTGTTTCCTCAGTACTTGGCGGTTACTGTTGTGAAGAGCGGCCATTTGGCACCGTAAGGGAGGTTGTGTTCCCGGCCAGTGACTCCCCTACGGCGCCATCGTTCTAGCTTTTCGGCTACTGCTAATCTTGTTAGCAGCCGTGTCGCTGCGTCCGCCATTACAGCGAGTTCTTGTCATGTGACTCCTTTGCTGGCTTCCCATTGGCTCCAACTTCTAGTGCTGTACAAGTATACCTCCCTCTGGCGGACAAACCTGGGAAGTGCAGGCAGCGCTGCACACACTATTTACACATTAAAAACCCATTTTATTTGCATTTATTCTTCATTTTATCCGCCTTATTTAGTCTAGATTTTTTCAGCAGAGCTTTAATGGGTTTTATTTCCATTTATTTGAACTTTCTTTCTATATTTTCTTACGTTTTCCTCCACTCACTGTCAGTTGCATCTTTTCATCTAAACAGGGAGTTTGTGGAGCTTTGAGCTCAGATGATTTCTTATTTCTTCACAGCTCATTCAGGTGCAGTTCTCCTCAGGTGAAATCAGCTGAGCTGTTCATATTAAGGACAACAATGTTCTCCTTCTGTTTGCACTGGACTTGAACTTTCTCCACTGTGTGTGTGTGTGTGTGTTTTTGATTTATTTATTAGCAGGGTTTTTATTATTATTCCCAATATTTATTGCATGCTTTCGACCTTTTATCTTAAGTGTGTTGATGCTGCTGGAACTGTGGATTTCCCGTGTGGATTGATAAAGTATCTCTCTCCTCTCTCTCTCTATTGGGCTGTATTTGAAATGAATTTCATTGGATTTTATTCAGTCATTTGATTTGATCAATGCATGTTTCATTAGTTCCTATTGAAATGTGTGTAGTATTATTTTATGATGTCCAAAAGTGCTTTGCATTGATTTGATTTGAGCATAAATGAAGCGTGGAATAGCAGCAAGCTAAGCTGCACGTTTGCAGCCCTGTCCTTCCGGGGCCTTTCTGTGTTAAACTGCGGCTTTTCCCCGCTAAAAACCGGCTGTCTGTGAGGGTGTTTAAGCTCAGTGTCATTAAACATTAAAATCATATTCAATAGAGCCCAAAAAGCGCGATGGATTTGCTGATCGAAGCCTATTTACTGCGTGATTCCGCTGTCGAGCATGCTTCACTGAGACACGGTGGGCTAACAATGGCGGAGGCGCTGTCCCAGAGTTCTCTGAGGCAAAATGGCTGTGAATGTGGCTGAATCGTGCTTGAAACCGTTGGAAATGGCGACTTTACTCATGTCAGCAGTGTTGCTGGTTGTTTCCTCAGTACTTGGCGGTTACTGTTGTGAAGAGCGGCCATTTGGCACCGTAAGGGAGGTTGTGTTCCCGGCCAGTGACTCCCCTACGGCGCCATCGTTCTAGCTTTTCGGCTACTGCTAATCTTGTTAGCAGCCGTGTCGCTGCGTCCGCCATTACAGCGAGTTCTTGTCATGTGACTCCTTTGCTGGCTTCCCATTGGCTCCAACTTCTAGTGCTGTACAAGTATACCTCCCTCTGGCGGACAAACCTGGGAAGTGCATGCAGCGCTGCACACACTATTTACACATTAAAAACCCATTTTATTTGCATTTATTCTTCATTTTATCCGCCTTATTTAGTCTAGATTTTTTCAGCAGAGCTTTAATGGGTTTTATTTCCATTTATTTGAACTTTCTTTCTATATTTTCTTACGTTTTCCTCCACTCACTGTCAGTTGCATCTTTTCATCTAAACAGGGAGTTTGTGGAGCTTTGAGCTCAGATGATTTCTTATTTCTTCACAGCTCATTCAGGTGCAGTTCTCCTCAGGTGAAATCAGCTGAGCTGTTCATATTAAGGACAACAATGTTCTCCTTCTGTTTGCACTGGACTTGAACTTTCTCCACTGTGTGTGTGTGTGTGTGTTTTTGATTTATTTATTAGCAGGGTTTTTATTATTATTCCCAATATTTATTGCATGCTTTCGACCTTTTATCTTAAGTGTGTTGATGCTGCTGGAACTGTGGATTTCCCGTGTGGATTGATAAAGTATCTCTCTCTCTCTCTCTCTATTGGGCTGTATTTGAAATGAATTTCATTGGATTTTATTCAGTCATTTGATTTGATCAATGCATGTTTCATTAGTTCCTATTGAAATGTGTGTAGTATTATTTTATGATGTCCAAAAGTGCTTTGCATTGATTTGATTTGAGCATAAATGAAGCGTGGAATAGCAGCAAGCTAAGCTGCACGTTTGCAGCCCTGTCCTTCCGGGGCCTTTCTGTGTTAAACTGCGGCTTTTCCCCGCTAAAAACCGGCTGTCTGTGAGGGTGTTTAAGCTCAGTGTCATTAAACATTAAAATCATATTCAATAGAGCCCAAAAAGCGCGATGGATTTGCTGATCGAAGCCTATTTACTGCGTGATTCCGCTGTCGAGCATGCTTCACTGAGACACGGTGGGGCTAACAATGGCGGAGGCGCTGTCCCAGAGTTCTCTGAGGCAAAATGGCTGTGAATGTGGCTGAATCGTGCTTGAAACCGTTGGAAATGGCGACTTTACTCATGTCAGCAGTGTTGCTGGTTGTTTCCTCAGTACTTGGCGGTTACTGTTGTGAAGAGCGGCCATTTGGCACCGTAAGGGAGGTTGTGTTCCCGGCCAGTGACTCCCCTACGGCGCCATCGTTCTAGCTTTTCGGCTACTGCTAATCTTGTTAGCAGCCGTGTCGCTGCGTCCGCCATTACAGCGAGTTCTTGTCATGTGACTCCTTTGCTGGCTTCCCATTGGCTCCAACTTCTAGTGCTGTACAAGTATACCTCCCTCTGGCGGACAAACCTGGGAAGTGCAGGCAGCGCTGCACACACTATTTACACATTAAAAACCCATTTTATTTGCATTTATTCTTCATTTTATCCGCCTTATTTAGTCTAGATTTTTTCAGCAGAGCTTTAATGGGTTTTATTTCCATTTATTTGAACTTTCTTTCTATATTTTCTTACGTTTTCCTCCACTCACTGTCAGTTGCATCTTTTCATCTAAACAGGGAGTTTGTGGAGCTTTGAGCTCAGATGATTTCTTATTTCTTCACAGCTCATTCAGGTGCAGTTCTCCTCAGGTGAAATCAGCTGAGCTGTTCATATTAAGGACAACAATGTTCTCCTTCTGTTTGCACTGGACTTGAACTTTCTCCACTGTGTGTGTGTGGTGTGTTTTTGATTTATTTATTAGCAGGGTTTTTATTATTATTCCCAATATTTATTGCATGCTTTCGACCTTTTATCTTAAGTGTGTTGATGCTGCTGGAACTGTGGATTTCCCGTGTGGATTGATAAAGTATCTCTCTCTCTCTCTCTCTATTGGGCTGTATTTGAAATGAATTTCATTGGATTTTATTCAGTCATTTGATTTGATCAATGCATGTTTCATTAGTTCCTATTGAAATGTGTGTAGTATTATTTTATGATGTCCAAAAGTGCTTTGCATTGATTTGATTTGAGCATAAATGAAGCGTGGAATAGCAGCAAGCTAAGCTGCACGTTTGCAGCCCTGTCCTTCCGGGGCCTTTCTGTGTTAAACTGCGGCTTTTCCCCGCTAAAAACCGGCTGTCTGTGAGGGTGTTTAAGCTCAGTGTCATTAAACATTAAAATCATATTCAATAGAGCCCAAAAAGCGCGATGGATTTGCTGATCGAAGCCTATTTACTGCGTGATTCCGCTGTCGAGCATGCTTCACTGAGACACGGTGGGGCTAACAATGGCGGAGGCGCTGTCCCAGAGTTCTCTGAGGCAAAATGGCTGTGAATGTGGCTGAATCGTGCTTGAAACCGTTGGAAATGGCGACTTTACTCATGTCAGCAGTGTTGCTGGTTGTTTCCTCAGTACTTGGCGGTTACTGTTGTGAAGAGCGGCCATTTGGCACCGTAAGGGAGGTTGTGTTCCCGGCCAGTGACTCCCCTACGGCGCCATCGTTCTAGCTTTTCGGCTACTGCTAATCTTGTTAGCAGCCGTGTCGCTGCGTCCGCCATTACAGCGAGTTCTTGTCATGTGACTCCTTTGCTGGCTTCCCATTGGCTCCAACTTCTAGTGCTGTACAAGTATACCTCCCTCTGGCGGACAAACCTGGGAAGTGCAGGCAGCGCTGCACACACTATTTACACATTAAAAACCCATTTTATTTGCATTT
Source organism: Lates calcarifer (assembly GCF_001640805.2). NCBI lineage: Eukaryota > Metazoa > Chordata > Actinopteri > Centropomidae > Lates > Lates calcarifer. Next base: position 39,234 of record NW_026117436.1, on the reverse strand, counting down.
ATTCTTCATTTTATCCGCCTTATTTAGTCTAGATTTTTTCAGCAGAGCTTTAATGGGTTTTATTTCCATTTATTTGAACTTTCTTTCTATATTTTCTTACGTTTTCCTCCACTCACTGTCAGTTGCATCTTTTCATCTAAACAGGGAGTTTGTGGAGCTTTGAGCTCAGATGATTTCTTATTTCTTCACAGCTCATTCAGGTGCAGTTCTCCTCAGGTGAAATCAGCTGAGCTGTTCATATTAAAGGACAACAATGTTCTCCTTCTGTTTGCACTGGACTTGAACTTTCTCCACTGTGTGTGTGTGTGTGTTTTTGATTTATTTATTAGCAGGGTTTTTATTATTATTCCCAATATTTATTGCATGCTTTCGACCTTTTATCTTAAGTGTGTTGATGCTGCTGGAACTGTGGATTTCCCGTGTGGATTGATAAAGTATCTCTCTCTCTCTCTCTCTATTGGGCTGTATTTGAAATGAATTTCATTGGATTTTATTCAGTCATTTGATTTGATCAATGCATGTTTCATTAGTTCCTATTGAAATGTGTGTAGTATTATTTTATGATGTCCAAAAGTGCTTTGCATTGATTTGATTTGAGCATAAATGAAGCGTGGAATAGCAGCAAGCTAAGCTGCACGTTTGCAGCCCTGTCCTTCCGGGGCCTTTCTGTGTTAAACTGCGGCTTTTCCCCGCTAAAAACCGGCTGTCTGTGAGGGTGTTTAAGCTCAGTGTCATTAAACATTAAAATCATATTCAATAGAGCCCAAAAAGCGCGATGGATTTGCTGATCGAAGCCTATTTACTGCGTGATTCCGCTGTCGAGCATGCTTCACTGAGACACGGTGGGGCTAACAATGGCGGAGGCGCTGTCCCAGAGTTCTCTGAGGCAAAATGGCTGTGAATGTGGCTGAATCGTGCTTGAAACCGTTGGAAATGGCGACTTTACTCATGTCAGCAGTGTTGCTGGTTGTTTCCTCAGTACTTGGCGGTTACTGTTGTGAAGAGCGGCCATTTGGCACCGTAAGGGAGGTTGTGTTCCCGGCCAGTGACTCCCCTACGGCGCCATCGTTCTAGCTTTTCGGCTACTGCTAATCTTGTTAGCAGCCGTGTCGCTGCGTCCGCCATTACAGCGAGTTCTTGTCATGTGACTCCTTTGCTGGCTTCCCATTGGCTCCAACTTCTAGTGCTGTACAAGTATACCTCCCTCTGGCGGACAAACCTGGGAAGTGCAGGCAGCGCTGCACACACTATTTACACATTAAAAACCCATTTTATTTGCATTTATTCTTCATTTTATCCGCCTTATTTAGTCTAGATTTTTTCAGCAGAGCTTTAATGGGTTTTATTTCCATTTATTTGAACTTTCTTTCTATATTTTCTTACGTTTTCCTCCACTCACTGTCAGTTGCATCTTTTCATCTAAACAGGGAGTTTGTGGAGCTTTGAGCTCAGATGATTTCTTATTTCTTCACAGCTCATTCAGGTGCAGTTCTCCTCAGGTGAAATCAGCTGAGCTGTTCATATTAAGGACAACAATGTTCTCCTTCTGTTTGCACTGGACTTGAACTTTCTCCACTGTGTGTGTGTGTGTGTGTTTTTGATTTATTTATTAGCAGGGTTTTTATTATTATTCCCAATATTTATTGCATGCTTTCGACCTTTTATCTTAAGTGTGTTGATGCTGCTGGAACTGTGGATTTCCCGTGTGGATTGATAAAGTATCTCTCTCTCTCTCTCTCTATTGGGCTGTATTTGAAATGAATTTCATTGGATTTTATTCAGTCATTTGATTTGATCAATGCATGTTTCATTAGTTCCTATTGAAATGTGTGTAGTATTATTTTATGATGTCCAAAAGTGCTTTGCATTGATTTGATTTGAGCATAAATGAAGCGTGGAATAGCAGCAAGCTAAGCTGCACGTTTGCAGCCCTGTCCTTCCGGGGCCTTTCTGTGTTAAACTGCGGCTTTTCCCCGCTAAAAACCGGCTGTCTGTGAGGGTGTTTAAGCTCAGTGTCATTAAACATTAAAATCATATTCAATAGAGCCCAAAAAGCGCGATGGATTTGCTGATCGAAGCCTATTTACTGCGTGATTCCGCTGTCGAGCATGCTTCACTGAGACACGGTGGGGCTAACAATGGCGGAGGCGCTGTCCCAGAGTTCTCTGAGGCAAAATGGCTGTGAATGTGGCTGAATCGTGCTTGAAACCGTTGGAAATGGCGACTTTACTCATGTCAGCAGTGTTGCTGGTTGTTTCCTCAGTACTTGGCGGTTACTGTTGTGAAGAGCGGCCATTTGGCACCGTAAGGGAGGTTGTGTTCCCGGCCAGTGACTCCCCTACGGCGCCATCGTTCTAGCTTTTCGGCTACTGCTAATCTTGTTAGCAGCCGTGTCGCTGCGTCCGCCATTACAGCGAGTTCTTGTCATGTGACTCCTTTGCTGGCTTCCCATTGGCTCCAACTTCTAGTGCTGTACAAGTATACCTCCCTCTGGCGGACAAACCTGGGAAGTGCAGGCAGCGCTGCACACACTATTTACACATTAAAAACCCATTTTATTTGCATTTATTCTTCATTTTATCCGCCTTATTTAGTCTAGATTTTTTCAGCAGAGCTTTAATGGGTTTTATTTCCATTTATTTGAACTTTCTTTCTATATTTTCTTACGTTTTCCTCCACTCACTGTCAGTTGCATCTTTTCATCTAAACAGGGAGTTTGTGGAGCTTTGAGCTCAGATGATTTCTTATTTCTTCACAGCTCATTCAGGTGCAGTTCTCCTCAGGTGAAATCAGCTGAGCTGTTCATATTAAGGACAACAATGTTCTCCTTCTGTTTGCACTGGACTTGAACTTTCTCCACTGTGTGCGTGTGTGTGTTTTTGATTTATTTATTAGCAGGGTTTTTATTATTATTCCCAATATTTATTGCATGCTTTCGACCTTTTATCTTAAGTGTGTTGATGCTGCTGGAACTGTGGATTTCCCGTGTGGATTGATAAAGTATCTCTCTCTCTCTCTCTATTGGGCTGTATTTGAAATGAATTTCATTGGATTTTATTCAGTCATTTGATTTGATCAATGCATGTTTCATTAGTTCCTATTGAAATGTGTGTAGTATTATTTTATGATGTCCAAAAGTGCTTTGCATTGATTTGATTTGAGCATAAATGAAGCGTGGAATAGCAGCAAGCTAAGCTGCACGTTTGCAGCCCTGTCCTTCCGGGGCCTTTCTGTGTTAAACTGCGGCTTTTCCCCGCTAAAAACCGGCTGTCTGTGAGGGTGTTTAAGCTCAGTGTCATTAAACATTAAAATCATATTCAATAGAGCCCAAAAAGCGCGATGGATTTGCTGATCGAAGCCTATTTACTGCGTGATTCCGCTGTCGAGCATGCTTCACTGAGACACGGTGGGGCTAACAATGGCGGAGGCGCTGTCCCAGAGTTCTCTGAGGCAAAATGGCTGTGAATGTGGCTGAATCGTGCTTGAAACCGTTGGAAATGGCGACTTTACTCATGTCAGCAGTGTTGCTGGTTGTTTCCTCAGTACTTGGCGGTTACTGTTGTGAAGAGCGGCCATTTGGCACCGTAAGGGAGGTTGTGTTCCCGGCCAGTGACTCCCCTACGGCGCCATCGTTCTAGCTTTTCGGCTACTGCTAATCTTGTTAGCAGCCGTGTCGCTGCGTCCGCCATTACAGCGAGTTCTTGTCATGTGACTCCTTTGCTGGCTTCCCATTGGCTCCAACTTCTAGTGCTGTACAAGTATACCTCCCTCTGGCGGACAAACCTGGGAAGTGCAGGCAGCGCTGCACACACTATTTACACATTAAAAACCCATTTTATTTGCATTTATTCTTCATTTTATCCGCCTTATTTAGTCTAGATTTTTTCAGCAGAGCTTTAATGGGTTTTATTTCCATTTATTTGAACTTTCTTTCTATATTTTCTTACGTTTTCCTCCACTCACTGTCAGTTGCATCTTTTCATCTAAACAGGGAGTTTGTGGAGCTTTGAGCTCAGATGATTTCTTATTTCTTCACAGCTCATTCAGGTGCAGTTCTCCTCAGGTGAAATCAGCTGAGCTGTTCATATTAAGGACAACAATGTTCTCCTTCTGTTTGCACTGGACTTGAACTTTCTCCACTGTGTGTGTGTGTGTGTTTTTGATTTATTTATTAGCAGGGTTTTTATTATTATTCCCAATATTTATTGCATGCTTTCGACCTTTTATCTTAAGTGTGTTGATGCTGCTGGAACTGTGGATTTCCCGTGTGGATTGATAAAGTATCTCTCTCTCTCTCTCTATTGGGCTGTATTTGAAATGAATTTCATTGGATTTTATTCAGTCATTTGATTTGATCAATGCATGTTTCATTAGTTCCTATTGAAATGTGTGTAGTATTATTTTATGATGTCCAAAAGTGCTTTGCATTGATTTGATTTGAGCATAAATGAAGCGTGGAATAGCAGCAAGCTAAGCTGCACGTTTGCAGCCCTGTCCTTCCGGGGCCTTTCTGTGTTAAACTGCGGCTTTTCCCCGCTAAAAACCGGCTGTCTGTGAGGGTGTTTAAGCTCAGTGTCATTAAACATTAAAATCATATTCAATAGAGCCCAAAAAGCGCGATGGATTTGCTGATCGAAGCCTATTTACTGCGTGATTCCGCTGTCGAGCATGCTTCACTGAGACACGGTGGGGCTAACAATGGCGGAGGCGCTGTCCCAGAGTTCTCTGAGGCAAAATGGCTGTGAATGTGGCTGAATCGTGCTTGAAACCGTTGGAAATGGCGACTTTACTCATGTCAGCAGTGTTGCTGGTTGTTTCCTCAGTACTTGGCGGTTACTGTTGTGAAGAGCGGCCATTTGGCACCGTAAGGGAGGTTGTGTTCCCGGCCAGTGACTCCCCTACGGCGCCATCGTTCTAGCTTTTCGGCTACTGCTAATCTTGTTAGCAGCCGTGTCGCTGCGTCCGCCATTACAGCGAGTTCTTGTCATGTGACTCCTTTGCTGGCTTCCCATTGGCTCCAACTTCTAGTGCTGTACAAGTATACCTCCCTCTGGCGGACAAACCTGGGAAGTGCAGGCAGCGCTGCACACACTATTTACACATTAAAAACCCATTTTATTTGCATTTATTCTTCATTTTATCCGCCTTATTTAGTCTAGATTTTTTCAGCAGAGCTTTAATGGGTTTTATTTCCATTTATTTGAACTTTCTTTCTATATTTTCTTACGTTTTCCTCCACTCACTGTCAGTTGCATCTTTTCATCTAAACAGGGAGTTTGTGGAGCTTTGAGCTCAGATGATTTCTTATTTCTTCACAGCTCATTCAGGTGCAGTTCTCCTCAGGTGAAATCAGCTGAGCTGTTCATATTAAGGACAACAATGTTCTCCTTCTGTTTGCACTGGACTTGAACTTTCTCCACTGTGTGTGTGTGTGTGTGTTTTTGATTTATTTATTAGCAGGGTTTTTATTATTATTCCCAATATTTATTGCATGCTTTCGACCTTTTATCTTAAGTGTGTTGATGCTGCTGGAACTGTGGATTTCCCGTGTGGATTGATAAAGTATCTCTCTCTCTCTCTCTCTATTGGGCTGTATTTGAAATGAATTTCATTGGATTTTATTCAGTCATTTGATTTGATCAATGCATGTTTCATTAGTTCCTATTGAAATGTGTGTAGTATTATTTTATGATGTCCAAAAGTGCTTTGCATTGATTTGATTTGAGCATAAATGAAGCGTGGAATAGCAGCAAGCTAAGCTGCACGTTTGCAGCCCTGTCCTTCCGGGGCCTTTCTGTGTTAAACTGCGGCTTTTCCCCGCTAAAAACCGGCTGTCTGTGAGGGTGTTTAAGCTCAGTGTCATTAAACATTAAAATCATATTCAATAGAGCCCAAAAAGCGCGATGGATTTGCTGATCGAAGCCTATTTACTGCGTGATTCCGCTGTCGAGCATGCTTCACTGAGACACGGTGGGGCTAACAATGGCGGAGGCGCTGTCCCAGAGTTCTCTGAGGCAAAATGGCTGTGAATGTGGCTGAATCGTGCTTGAAACCGTTGGAAATGGCGACTTTACTCATGTCAGCAGTGTTGCTGGTTGTTTCCTCAGTACTTGGCGGTTACTGTTGTGAAGAGCGGCCATTTGGCACCGTAAGGGAGGTTGTGTTCCCGGCCAGTGACTCCCCTACGGCGCCATCGTTCTAGCTTTTCGGCTACTGCTAATCTTGTTAGCAGCCGTGTCGCTGCGTCCGCCATTACAGCGAGTTCTTGTCATGTGACTCCTTTGCTGGCTTCCCATTGGCTCCAACTTCTAGTGCTGTACAAGTATACCTCCCTCTGGCGGACAAACCTGGGAAGTGCAGGCAGCGCTGCACACACTATTTACACATTAAAAACCCATTTTATTTGCATTTATTCTTCATTTTATCCGCCTTATTTAGTCTAGATTTTTTCAGCAGAGCTTTAATGGGTTTTATTTCCATTTATTTGAACTTTCTTTCTATATTTTCTTACGTTTTCCTCCACTCACTGTCAGTTGCATCTTTTCATCTAAACAGGGAGTTTGTGGAGCTTTGAGCTCAGATGATTTCTTATTTCTTCACAGCTCATTCAGGTGCAGTTCTCCTCAGGTGAAATCAGCTGAGCTGTTCATATTAAGGACAACAATGTTCTCCTTCTGTTTGCACTGGACTTGAACTTTCTCCACTGTGTGTGTGTGTGTGTGTTTTTGATTTATTTATTAGCAGGGTTTTTATTATTATTCCCAATATTTATTGCATGCTTTCGACCTTTTATCTTAAGTGTGTTGATGCTGCTGGAACTGTGGATTTCCCGTGTGGATTGATAAAGTATCTCTCTCTCTCTCTCTCTATTGGGCTGTATTTGAAATGAATTTCATTGGATTTTATTCAGTCATTTGATTTGATCAATGCATGTTTCATTAGTTCCTATTGAAATGTGTGTAGTATTATTTTATGATGTCCAAAAGTGCTTTGCATTGATTTGATTTGAGCATAAATGAAGCGTGGAATAGCAGCAAGCTAAGCTGCACGTTTGCAGCCCTGTCCTTCCGGGGCCTTTCTGTGTTAAACTGCGGCTTTTCCCCGCTAAAAACCGGCTGTCTGTGAGGGTGTTTAAGCTCAGTGTCATTAAACATTAAAATCATATTCAATAGAGCCCAAAAAGCGCGATGGATTTGCTGATCGAAGCCTATTTACTGCGTGATTCCGCTGTCGAGCATGCTTCACTGAGACACGGTGGGGCTAACAATGGCGGAGGCGCTGTCCCAGAGTTCTCTGAGGCAAAATGGCTGTGAATGTGGCTGAATCGTGCTTGAAACCGTTGGAAATGGCGACTTTACTCATGTCAGCAGTGTTGCTGGTTGTTTCCTCAGTACTTGGCGGTTACTGTTGTGAAGAGCGGCCATTTGGCACCGTAAGGGAGGTTGTGTTCCCGGCCAGTGACTCCCCTACGGCGCCATCGTTCTAGCTTTTCGGCTACTGCTAATCTTGTTAGCAGCCGTGTCGCTGCGTCCGCCATTACAGCGAGTTCTTGTCATGTGACTCCTTTGCTGGCTTCCCATTGGCTCCAACTTCTAGTGCTGTACAAGTATACCTCCCTCTGGCGGACAAACCTGGGAAGTGCAGGCAGCGCTGCACACACTATTTACACATTAAAAACCCATTTTATTTGCATTTATTCTTCATTTTATCCGCCTTATTTAGTCTAGATTTTTTCAGCAGAGCTTTAATGGGTTTTATTTCCATTTATTTGAACTTTCTTTCTATATTTTCTTACGTTTTCCTCCACTCACTGTCAGTTGCATCTTTTCATCTAAACAGGGAGTTTGTGGAGCTTTGAGCTCAGATGATTTCTTATTTCTTCACAGCTCATTCAGGTGCAGTTCTCCTCAGGTGAAATCAGCTGAGCTGTTCATATTAAGGACAACAATGTTCTCCTTCTGTTTGCACTGGACTTGAACTTTCTCCACTGTGTGTGTGTGTGTGTGTTTTTGATTTATTTATTAGCAGGGTTTTTATTATTATTCCCAATATTTATTGCATGCTTTCGACCTTTTATCTTAAGTGTGTTGATGCTGCTGGAACTGTGGATTTCCCGTGTGGATTGATAAAGTATCTCTCTCTCTCTCTCTCTATTGGGCTGTATTTGAAATGAATTTCATTGGATTTTATTCAGTCATTTGATTTGATCAATGCATGTTTCATTAGTTCCTATTGAAATGTGTGTAGTATTATTTTATGATGTCCAAAAGTGCTTTGCATTGATTTGATTTGAGCATAAATGAAGCGTGGAATAGCAGCAAGCTAAGCTGCACGTTTGCAGCCCTGTCCTTCCGGGGCCTTTCTGTGTTAAACTGCGGCTTTTCCCCGCTAAAAACCGGCTGTCTGTGAGGGTGTTTAAGCTCAGTGTCATTAAACATTAAAATCATATTCAATAGAGCCCAAAAAGCGCGATGGATTTGCTGATCGAAGCCTATTTACTGCGTGATTCCGCTGTCGAGCATGCTTCACTGAGACACGGTGGGGCTAACAATGGCGGAGGCGCTGTCCCAGAGTTCTCTGAGGCAAAATGGCTGTGAATGTGGCTGAATCGTGCTTGAAACCGTTGGAAATGGCGACTTTACTCATGTCAGCAGTGTTGCTGGTTGTTTCCTCAGTACTTGGCGGTTACTGTTGTGAAGAGCGGCCATTTGGCACCGTAAGGGAGGTTGTGTTCCCGGCCAGTGACTCCCCTACGGCGCCATCGTTCTAGCTTTTCGGCTACTGCTAATCTTGTTAGCAGCCGTGTCGCTGCGTCCGCCATTACAGCGAGTTCTTGTCATGTGACTCCTTTGCTGGCTTCCCATTGGCTCCAACTTCTAGTGCTGTACAAGTATACCTCCCTCTGGCGGACAAACCTGGGAAGTGCAGGCAGCGCTGCACACACTATTTACACATTAAAAACCCATTTTATTTGCATTTATTCTTCATTTTATCCGCCTTATTTAGTCTAGATTTTTTCAGCAGAGCTTTAATGGGTTTTATTTCCATTTATTTGAACTTTCTTTCTATATTTTCTTACGTTTTCCTCCACTCACTGTCAGTTGCATCTTTTCATCTAAACAGGGAGTTTGTGGAGCTTTGAGCTCAGATGATTTCTTATTTCTTCACAGCTCATTCAGGTGCAGTTCTCCTCAGGTGAAATCAGCTGAGCTGTTCATATTAAGGACAACAATGTTCTCCTTCTGTTTGCACTGGACTTGAACTTTCTCCACTGTGTGTGTGTGTGTGTGTTTTTGATTTATTTATTAGCAGGGTTTTTATTATTATTCCCAATATTTATTGCATGCTTTCGACCTTTTATCTTAAGTGTGTTGATGCTGCTGGAACTGTGGATTTCCCGTGTGGATTGATAAAGTATCTCTCTCTCTCTCTCTCTATTGGGCTGTATTTGAAATGAATTTCATTGGATTTTATTCAGTCATTTGATTTGATCAATGCATGTTTCATTAGTTCCTATTGAAATGTGTGTAGTATTATTTTATGATGTCCAAAAGTGCTTTGCATTGATTTGATTTGAGCATAAATGAAGCGTGGAATAGCAGCAAGCTAAGCTGCACGTTTGCAGCCCTGTCCTTCCGGGGCCTTTCTGTGTTAAACTGCGGCTTTTCCCCGCTAAAAACCGGCTGTCTGTGAGGGTGTTTAAGCTCAGTGTCATTAAACATTAAAATCATATTCAATAGAGCCCAAAAAGCGCGATGGATTTGCTGATCGAAGCCTATTTACTGCGTGATTCCGCTGTCGAGCATGCTTCACTGAGACACGGTGGGGCTAACAATGGCGGAGGCGCTGTCCCAGAGTTCTCTGAGGCAAAATGGCTGTGAATGTGGCTGAATCGTGCTTGAAACCGTTGGAAATGGCGACTTTACTCATGTCAGCAGTGTTGCTGGTTGTTTCCTCAGTACTTGGCGGTTACTGTTGTGAAGAGCGGCCATTTGGCACCGTAAGGGAGGTTGTGTTCCCGGCCAGTGACTCCCCTACGGCGCCATCGTTCTAGCTTTTCGGCTACTGCTAATCTTGTTAGCAGCCGTGTCGCTGCGTCCGCCATTACAGCGAGTTCTTGTCATGTGACTCCTTTGCTGGCTTCCCATTGGCTCCAACTTCTAGTGCTGTACAAGTATACCTCCCTCTGGCGGACAAACCTGGGAAGTGCAGGCAGCGCTGCACACACTATTTACACATTAAAAACCCATTTTATTTGCATTTATTCTTCATTTTATCCGCCTTATTTAGTCTAGATTTTTTCAGCAGAGCTTTAATGGGTTTTATTTCCATTTATTTGAACTTTCTTTCTATATTTTCTTACGTTTTCCTCCACTCACTGTCAGTTGCATCTTTTCATCTAAACAGGGAGTTTGTGGAGCTTTGAGCTCAGATGATTTCTTATTTCTTCACAGCTCATTCAGGTGCAGTTCTCCTCAGGTGAAATCAGCTGAGCTGTTCATATTAAGGACAACAATGTTCTCCTTCTGTTTGCACTGGACTTGAACTTTCTCCACTGTGTGTGTGTGTGTGTGTTTTTGATTTATTTATTAGCAGGGTTTTTATTATTATTCCCAATATTTATTGCATGCTTTCGACCTTTTATCTTAAGTGTGTTGATGCTGCTGGAACTGTGGATTTCCCGTGTGGATTGATAAAGTATCTCTCTCTCTCTCTCTATTGGGCTGTATTTGAAATGAATTTCATTGGATTTTATTCAGTCATTTGATTTGATCAATGCATGTTTCATTAGTTCCTATTGAAATGTGTGTAGTATTATTTTATGATGTCCAAAAGTGCTTTGCATTGATTTGATTTGAGCATAAATGAAGCGTGGAATAGCAGCAAGCTAAGCTGCACGTTTGCAGCCCTGTCCTTCCGGGGCCTTTCTGTGTTAAACTGCGGCTTTTCCCCGCTAAAAACCGGCTGTCTGTGAGGGTGTTTAAGCTCAGTGTCATTAAACATTAAAATCATATTCAATAGAGCCCAAAAAGCGCGATGGATTTGCTGATCGAAGCCTATTTACTGCGTGATTCCGCTGTCGAGCATGCTTCACTGAGACACGGTGGGGCTAACAATGGCGGAGGCGCTGTCCCAGAGTTCTCTGAGGCAAAATGGCTGTGAATGTGGCTGAATCGTGCTTGAAACCGTTGGAAATGGCGACTTTACTCATGTCAGCAGTGTTGCTGGTTGTTTCCTCAGTACTTGGCGGTTACTGTTGTGAAGAGCGGCCATTTGGCACCGTAAGGGAGGTTGTGTTCCCGGCCAGTGACTCCCCTACGGCGCCATCGTTCTAGCTTTTCGGCTACTGCTAATCTTGTTAGCAGCCGTGTCGCTGCGTCCGCCATTACAGCGAGTTCTTGTCATGTGACTCCTTTGCTGGCTTCCCATTGGCTCCAACTTCTAGTGCTGTACAAGTATACCTCCCTCTGGCGGACAAACCTGGGAAGTGCAGGCAGCGCTGCACACACTATTTACACATTAAAAACCCATTTTATTTGCATTTATTCTTCATTTTATCCGCCTTATTTAGTCTAGATTTTTTCAGCAGAGCTTTAATGGGTTTTATTTCCATTTATTTGAACTTTCTTTCTATATTTTCTTACGTTTTCCTCCACTCACTGTCAGTTGCATCTTTTCATCTAAACAGGGAGTTTGTGGAGCTTTGAGCTCAGATGATTTCTTATTTCTTCACAGCTCATTCAGGTGCAGTTCTCCTCAGGTGAAATCAGCTGAGCTGTTCATATTAAGGACAACAATGTTCTCCTTCTGTTTGCACTGGACTTGAACTTTCTCCACTGTGTGTGTGTGTGTGTGTTTTTGATTTATTTATTAGCAGGGTTTTTATTATTATTCCCAATATTTATTGCATGCTTTCGACCTTTTATCTTAAGTGTGTTGATGCTGCTGGAACTGTGGATTTCCCGTGTGGATTGATAAAGTATCTCTCTCTCTCTCTCTATTGGGCTGTATTTGAAATGAATTTCATTGGATTTTATTCAGTCATTTGATTTGATCAATGCATGTTTCATTAGTTCCTATTGAAATGTGTGTAGTATTATTTTATGATGTCCAAAAGTGCTTTGCATTGATTTGATTTGAGCATAAATGAAGCGTGGAATAGCAGCAAGCTAAGCTGCACGTTTGCAGCCCTGTCCTTCCGGGGCCTTTCTGTGTTAAACTGCGGCTTTTCCCCGCTAAAAACCGGCTGTCTGTGAGGGTGTTTAAGCTCAGTGTCATTAAACATTAAAATCATATTCAATAGAGCCCAAAAAGCGCGATGGATTTGCTGATCGAAGCCTATTTACTGCGTGATTCCGCTGTCGAGCATGCTTCACTGAGACACGGTGGGGCTAACAATGGCGGAGGCGCTGTCCCAGAGTTCTCTGAGGCAAAATGGCTGTGAATGTGGCTGAATCGTGCTTGAAACCGTTGGAAATGGCGACTTTACTCATGTCAGCAGTGTTGCTGGTTGTTTCCTCAGTACTTGGCGGTTACTGTTGTGAAGAGCGGCCATTTGGCACCGTAAGGGAGGTTGTGTTCCCGGCCAGTGACTCCCCTACGGCGCCATCGTTCTAGCTTTTCGGCTACTGCTAATCTTGTTAGCAGCCGTGTCGCTGCGTCCGCCATTACAGCGAGTTCTTGTCATGTGACTCCTTTGCTGGCTTCCCATTGGCTCCAACTTCTAGTGCTGTACAAGTATACCTCCCTCTGGCGGACAAACCTGGGAAGTGCAGGCAGCGCTGCACACACTATTTACACATTAAAAACCCATTTTATTTGCATTTATTCTTCATTTTATCCGCCTTATTTAGTCTAGATTTTTTCAGCAGAGCTTTAATGGGTTTTATTTCCATTTATTTGAACTTTCTTTCTATATTTTCTTACGTTTTCCTCCACTCACTGTCAGTTGCATCTTTTCATCTAAACAGGGAGTTTGTGGAGCTTTGAGCTCAGATGATTTCTTATTTCTTCACAGCTCATTCAGGTGCAGTTCTCCTCAGGTGAAATCAGCTGAGCTGTTCATATTAAGGACAACAATGTTCTCCTTCTGTTTGCACTGGACTTGAACTTTCTCCACTGTGTGTGTGTGTGTGTGTTTTTGATTTATTTATTAGCAGGGTTTTTATTATTATTCCCAATATTTATTGCATGCTTTCGACCTTTTATCTTAAGTGTGTTGATGCTGCTGGAACTGTGGATTTCCCGTGTGGATTGATAAAGTATCTCTCTCTCTCTCTCTATTGGGCTGTATTTGAAATGAATTTCATTGGATTTTATTCAGTCATTTGATTTGATCAATGCATGTTTCATTAGTTCCTATTGAAATGTGTGTAGTATTATTTTATGATGTCCAAAAGTGCTTTGCATTGATTTGATTTGAGCATAAATGAAGCGTGGAATAGCAGCAAGCTAAGCTGCACGTTTGCAGCCCTGTCCTTCCGGGGCCTTTCTGTGTTAAACTGCGGCTTTTCCCCGCTAAAAACCGGCTGTCTGTGAGGGTGTTTAAGCTCAGTGTCATTAAACATTAAAATCATATTCAATAGAGCCCAAAAAGCGCGATGGATTTGCTGATCGAAGCCTATTTACTGCGTGATTCCGCTGTCGAGCATGCTTCACTGAGACACGGTGGGGCTAACAATGGCGGAGGCGCTGTCCCAGAGTTCTCTGAGGCAAAATGGCTGTGAATGTGGCTGAATCGTGCTTGAAACCGTTGGAAATGGCGACTTTACTCATGTCAGCAGTGTTGCTGGTTGTTTCCTCAGTACTTGGCGGTTACTGTTGTGAAGAGCGGCCATTTGGCACCGTAAGGGAGGTTGTGTTCCCGGCCAGTGACTCCCCTACGGCGCCATCGTTCTAGCTTTTCGGCTACTGCTAATCTTGTTAGCAGCCGTGTCGCTGCGTCCGCCATTACAGCGAGTTCTTGTCATGTGACTCCTTTGCTGGCTTCCCATTGGCTCCAACTTCTAGTGCTGTACAAGTATACCTCCCTCTGGCGGACAAACCTGGGAAGTGCAGGCAGCGCTGCACACACTATTTACACATTAAAAACCCATTTTATTTGCATTTATTCTTCATTTTATCCGCCTTATTTAGTCTAGATTTTTTCAGCAGAGCTTTAATGGGTTTTATTTCCATTTATTTGAACTTTCTTTCTATATTTTCTTACGTTTTCCTCCACTCACTGTCAGTTGCATCTTTTCATCTAAACAGGGAGTTTGTGGAGCTTTGAGCTCAGATGATTTCTTATTTCTTCACAGCTCATTCAGGTGCAGTTCTCCTCAGGTGAAATCAGCTGAGCTGTTCATATTAAGGACAACAATGTTCTCCTTCTGTTTGCACTGGACTTGAACTTTCTCCACTGTGTGCGTGTGTGTGTTTTTGATTTATTTATTAGCAGGGTTTTTATTATTATTCCCAATATTTATTGCATGCTTTCGACCTTTTATCTTAAGTGTGTTGATGCTGCTGGAACTGTGGATTTCCCGTGTGGATTGATAAAGTATCTCTCTCTCTCTCTCTATTGGGCTGTATTTGAAATGAATTTCATTGGATTTTATTCAGTCATTTGATTTGATCAATGCATGTTTCATTAGTTCCTATTGAAATGTGTGTAGTATTATTTTATGATGTCCAAAAGTGCTTTGCATTGATTTGATTTGAGCATAAATGAAGCGTGGAATAGCAGCAAGCTAAGCTGCACGTTTGCAGCCCTGTCCTTCCGGGGCCTTTCTGTGTTAAACTGCGGCTTTTCCCCGCTAAAAACCGGCTGTCTGTGAGGGTGTTTAAGCTCAGTGTCATTAAACATTAAAATCATATTCAATAGAGCCCAAAAAGCGCGATGGATTTGCTGATCGAAGCCTATTTACTGCGTGATTCCGCTGTCGAGCATGCTTCACTGAGACACGGTGGGGCTAACAATGGCGGAGGCGCTGTCCCAGAGTTCTCTGAGGCAAAATGGCTGTGAATGTGGCTGAATCGTGCTTGAAACCGTTGGAAATGGCGACTTTACTCATGTCAGCAGTGTTGCTGGTTGTTTCCTCAGTACTTGGCGGTTACTGTTGTGAAGAGCGGCCATTTGGCACCGTAAGGGAGGTTGTGTTCCCGGCCAGTGACTCCCCTACGGCGCCATCGTTCTAGCTTTTCGGCTACTGCTAATCTTGTTAGCAGCCGTGTCGCTGCGTCCGCCATTACAGCGAGTTCTTGTCATGTGACTCCTTTGCTGGCTTCCCATTGGCTCCAACTTCTAGTGCTGTACAAGTATACCTCCCTCTGGCGGACAAACCTGGGAAGTGCAGGCAGCGCTGCACACACTATTTACACATTAAAAACCCATTTTATTTGCATTTATTCTTCATTTTATCCGCCTTATTTAGTCTAGATTTTTTCAGCAGAGCTTTAATGGGTTTTATTTCCATTTATTTGAACTTTCTTTCTATATTTTCTTACGTTTTCCTCCACTCACTGTCAGTTGCATCTTTTCATCTAAACAGGGAGTTTGTGGAGCTTTGAGCTCAGATGATTTCTTATTTCTTCACAGCTCATTCAGGTGCAGTTCTCCTCAGGTGAAATCAGCTGAGCTGTTCATATTAAGGACAACAATGTTCTCCTTCTGTTTGCACTGGACTTGAACTTTCTCCACTGTGTGCGTGTGTGTGTTTTTGATTTATTTATTAGCAGGGTTTTTATTATTATTCCCAATATTTATTGCATGCTTTCGACCTTTTATCTTAAGTGTGTTGATGCTGCTGGAACTGTGGATTTCCCGTGTGGATTGATAAAGTATCTCTCTCTCTCTCTCTATTGGGCTGTATTTGAAATGAATTTCATTGGATTTTATTCAGTCATTTGATTTGATCAATGCATGTTTCATTAGTTCCTATTGAAATGTGTGTAGTATTATTTTATGATGTCCAAAAGTGCTTTGCATTGATTTGATTTGAGCATAAATGAAGCGTGGAATAGCAGCAAGCTAAGCTGCACGTTTGCAGCCCTGTCCTTCCGGGGCCTTTCTGTGTTAAACTGCGGCTTTTCCCCGCTAAAAACCGGCTGTCTGTGAGGGTGTTTAAGCTCAGTGTCATTAAACATTAAAATCATATTCAATAGAGCCCAAAAAGCGCGATGGATTTGCTGATCGAAGCCTATTTACTGCGTGATTCCGCTGTCGAGCATGCTTCACTGAGACACGGTGGGGCTAACAATGGCGGAGGCGCTGTCCCAGAGTTCTCTGAGGCAAAATGGCTGTGAATGTGGCTGAATCGTGCTTGAAACCGTTGGAAATGGCGACTTTACTCATGTCAGCAGTGTTGCTGGTTGTTTCCTCAGTACTTGGCGGTTACTGTTGTGAAGAGCGGCCATTTGGCACCGTAAGGGAGGTTGTGTTCCCGGCCAGTGACTCCCCTACGGCGCCATCGTTCTAGCTTTTCGGCTACTGCTAATCTTGTTAGCAGCCGTGTCGCTGCGTCCGCCATTACAGCGAGTTCTTGTCATGTGACTCCTTTGCTGGCTTCCCATTGGCTCCAACTTCTAGTGCTGTACAAGTATACCTCCCTCTGGCGGACAAACCTGGGAAGTGCAGGCAGCGCTGCACACACTATTTACACATTAAAAACCCATTTTATTTGCATTTATTCTTCATTTTATCCGCCTTATTTAGTCTAGATTTTTTCAGCAGAGCTTTAATGGGTTTTATTTCCATTTATTTGAACTTTCTTTCTATATTTTCTTACGTTTTCCTCCACTCACTGTCAGTTGCATCTTTTCATCTAAACAGGGAGTTTGTGGAGCTTTGAGCTCAGATGATTTCTTATTTCTTCACAGCTCATTCAGGTGCAGTTCTCCTCAGGTGAAATCAGCTGAGCTGTTCATATTAAGGACAACAATGTTCTCCTTCTGTTTGCACTGGACTTGAACTTTCTCCACTGTGTGCGTGTGTGTGTTTTTGATTTATTTATTAGCAGGGTTTTTATTATTATTCCCAATATTTATTGCATGCTTTCGACCTTTTATCTTAAGTGTGTTGATGCTGCTGGAACTGTGGATTTCCCGTGTGGATTGATAAAGTATCTCTCTCTCTCTCTCTCTATTGGGCTGTATTTGAAATGAATTTCATTGGATTTTATTCAGTCATTTGATTTGATCAATGCATGTTTCATTAGTTCCTATTGAAATGTGTGTAGTATTATTTTATGATGTCCAAAAGTGCTTTGCATTGATTTGATTTGAGCATAAATGAAGCGTGGAATAGCAGCAAGCTAAGCTGCACGTTTGCAGCCCTGTCCTTCCGGGGCCTTTCTGTGTTAAACTGCGGCTTTTCCCCGCTAAAAACCGGCTGTCTGTGAGGGTGTTTAAGCTCAGTGTCATTAAACATTAAAATCATATTCAATAGAGCCCAAAAAGCGCGATGGATTTGCTGATCGAAGCCTATTTACTGCGTGATTCCGCTGTCGAGCATGCTTCACTGAGACACGGTGGGGCTAACAATGGCGGAGGCGCTGTCCCAGAGTTCTCTGAGGCAAAATGGCTGTGAATGTGGCTGAATCGTGCTTGAAACCGTTGGAAATGGCGACTTTACTCATGTCAGCAGTGTTGCTGGTTGTTTCCTCAGTACTTGGCGGTTACTGTTGTGAAGAGCGGCCATTTGGCACCGTAAGGGAGGTTGTGTTCCCGGCCAGTGACTCCCCTACGGCGCCATCGTTCTAGCTTTTCGGCTACTGCTAATCTTGTTAGCAGCCGTGTCGCTGCGTCCGCCATTACAGCGAGTTCTTGTCATGTGACTCCTTTGCTGGCTTCCCATTGGCTCCAACTTCTAGTGCTGTACAAGTATACCTCCCTCTGGCGGACAAACCTGGGAAGTGCAGGCAGCGCTGCACACACTATTTACACATTAAAAACCCATTTTATTTGCATTTATTCTTCATTTTATCCGCCTTATTTAGTCTAGATTTTTTCAGCAGAGCTTTAATGGGTTTTATTTCCATTTATTTGAACTTTCTTTCTATATTTTCTTACGTTTTCCTCCACTCACTGTCAGTTGCATCTTTTCATCTAAACAGGGAGTTTGTGGAGCTTTGAGCTCAGATGATTTCTTATTTCTTCACAGCTCATTCAGGTGCAGTTCTCCTCAGGTGAAATCAGCTGAGCTGTTCATATTAAGGACAACAATGTTCTCCTTCTGTTTGCACTGGACTTGAACTTTCTCCACTGTGTGCGTGTGTGTGTTTTTGATTTATTTATTAGCAGGGTTTTTATTATTATTCCCAATATTTATTGCATGCTTTCGACCTTTTATCTTAAGTGTGTTGATGCTGCTGGAACTGTGGATTTCCCGTGTGGATTGATAAAGTATCTCTCTCTCTCTCTCTCTATTGGGCTGTATTTGAAATGAATTTCATTGGATTTTATTCAGTCATTTGATTTGATCAATGCATGTTTCATTAGTTCCTATTGAAATGTGTGTAGTATTATTTTATGATGTCCAAAAGTGCTTTGCATTGATTTGATTTGAGCATAAATGAAGCGTGGAATAGCAGCAAGCTAAGCTGCACGTTTGCAGCCCTGTCCTTCCGGGGCCTTTCTGTGTTAAACTGCGGCTTTTCCCCGCTAAAAACCGGCTGTCTGTGAGGGTGTTTAAGCTCAGTGTCATTAAACATTAAAATCATATTCAATAGAGCCCAAAAAGCGCGATGGATTTGCTGATCGAAGCCTATTTACTGCGTGATTCCGCTGTCGAGCATGCTTCACTGAGACACGGTGGGGCTAACAATGGCGGAGGCGCTGTCCCAGAGTTCTCTGAGGCAAAATGGCTGTGAATGTGGCTGAATCGTGCTTGAAACCGTTGGAAATGGCGACTTTACTCATGTCAGCAGTGTTGCTGGTTGTTTCCTCAGTACTTGGCGGTTACTGTTGTGAAGAGCGGCCATTTGGCACCGTAAGGGAGGTTGTGTTCCCGGCCAGTGACTCCCCTACGGCGCCATCGTTCTAGCTTTTCGGCTACTGCTAATCTTGTTAGCAGCCGTGTCGCTGCGTCCGCCATTACAGCGAGTTCTTGTCATGTGACTCCTTTGCTGGCTTCCCATTGGCTCCAACTTCTAGTGCTGTACAAGTATACCTCCCTCTGGCGGACAAACCTGGGAAGTGCAGGCAGCGCTGCACACACTATTTACACATTAAAAACCCATTTTATTTGCATTTATTCTTCATTTTATCCGCCTTATTTAGTCTAGATTTTTTCAGCAGAGCTTTAATGGGTTTTATTTCCATTATTTGAACTTTCTTTCTATATTTTCTTACGTTTTCCTCCACTCACTGTCAGTTGCATCTTTTCATCTAAAACAGGGAGTTTGTGGAGCTTTGAGCTCAGATGATTTCTTATTTCTTCACAGCTCATTCAGGTGCAGTTCTCCTCAGGTGAAATCAGCTGAGCTGTTCATATTAAGGACAACAATGTTCTCCTTCTGTTTGCACTGGACTTGAACTTTCTCCACTGTGTGCGTGTGTGTGTGTTTTTGATTTATTTATTAGCAGGGTTTTTATTATTATTCCCAATATTTATTGCATGCTTTCGACCTTTTATCTTAAGTGTGTTGATGCTGCTGGAACTGTGGATTTCCCGTGTGGATTGATAAAGTATCTCTCTCTCTCTCTCTCTATTGGGCTGTATTTGAAATGAATTTCATTGGATTTTATTCAGTCATTTGATTTGATCAATGCATGTTTCATTAGTTCCTATTGAAATGTGTGTAGTATTATTTTATGATGTCCAAAAGTGCTTTGCATTGATTTGATTTGAGCATAAATGAAGCGTGGAATAGCAGCAAGCTAAGCTGCACGTTTGCAGCCCTGTCCTTCCGGGGCCTTTCTGTGTTAAACTGCGGCTTTTCCCCGCTAAAAACCGGCTGTCTGTGAGGGTGTTTAAGCTCAGTGTCATTAAACATTAAAATCATATTCAATAGAGCCCAAAAAGCGCGATGGATTTGCTGATCGAAGCCTATTTACTGCGTGATTCCGCTGTCGAGCATGCTTCACTGAGACACGGTGGGGCTAACAATGGCGGAGGCGCTGTCCCAGAGTTCTCTGAGGCAAAATGGCTGTGAATGTGGCTGAATCGTGCTTGAAACCGTTGGAAATGGCGACTTTACTCATGTCAGCAGTGTTGCTGGTTGTTTCCTCAGTACTTGGCGGTTACTGTTGTGAAGAGCGGCCATTTGGCACCGTAAGGGAGGTTGTGTTCCCGGCCAGTGACTCCCCTACGGCGCCATCGTTCTAGCTTTTCGGCTACTGCTAATCTTGTTAGCAGCCGTGTCGCTGCGTCCGCCATTACAGCGAGTTCTTGTCATGTGACTCCTTTGCTGGCTTCCCATTGGCTCCAACTTCTAGTGCTGTACAAGTATACCTCCCTCTGGCGGACAAACCTGGGAAGTGCAGGCAGCGCTGCACACACTATTTACACATTAAAAACCCATTTTATTTGCATTTATTCTTCATTTTATCCGCCTTATTTAGTCTAGATTTTTTCAGCAGAGCTTTAATGGGTTTTATTTCCATTTATTTGAACTTTCTTTCTATATTTTCTTACGTTTTCCTCCACTCACTGTCAGTTGCATCTTTTCATCTAAACAGGGAGTTTGTGGAGCTTTGAGCTCAGATGATTTCTTATTTCTTCACAGCTCATTCAGGTGCAGTTCTCCTCAGGTGAAATCAGCTGAGCTGTTCATATTAAGGACAACAATGTTCTCCTTTCTGTTTGCACTGGACTTGAACTTTCTCCACTGTGTGTGTGTGTGTGTGTTTTTGATTTATTTATTAGCAGGGTTTTTATTATTATTCCCAATATTTATTGCATGCTTTCGACCTTTTATCTTAAGTGTGTTGATGCTGCTGGAACTGTGGATTTCCCGTGTGGATTGATAAAGTATCTCTCTCTCTCTCTCTCTATTTGGGCTGTATTTGAAATGAATTTCATTGGATTTTATTCAGTCATTTGATTTGATCAATGCATGTTTCATTAGTTTCCTATTAAATGTGTGTAGTATTATTTTATGATGTCCAAAAGTGCTTTGCATTGATTTGATTTGAGCATAAATGAAGCGTGGAATAGCAGCAAGCTAAGCTGCACGTTTGCAGCCCTGTCCTTCCGGGGCCTTTCTGTGTTAAACTGCGGCTTTTCCCCGCTAAAAACCGGCTGTCTGTGAGGGTGTTTAAGCTCAGTGTCATTAAACATTAAAATCATATTCAATAGAGCCCAAAAAGCGCGATGGATTTTGCTGATCGAAGCCTATTTACTGGCGTGATTCCGCTGTCGAGCATGCTTCACTGAGACACGGTGGGGCTAACAATGGCGGAGGCGCTGTCCCAGAGTTCTCTGAGGCAAAATGGCTGTGAATGTGGCTGAATCGTGCTTGAAACCGTTGGAAATGGCGACTTTACTCATGTCAGCAGTGTTGCTGGTTGTTTCTCAGTACTTGGCGGTTACTGTTGTGAAGAGCGGCATTTGGCACCGTAAGGGAGGTTGTGTTCCCGGCCAGTTGACTCCCCTACGGCGCCATCGTTCTAGCTTTTCGGCTACTGCTAATCTTGTTAGCAGCCGGTGTCGCTGCGTCCCGCCATTACAGCGAGTTCTTGTCATGTGACTCCTTTGCTGGCTTCCCATTGGCTCCAACTTCTAGTGCTGTACAAGTATACCTCCCTCTGGCGGACAAACCTGGGAAGTGCAGGCAGCGCTGCACACACTATTTACACATTAAAAACCATTTTATTTGCATTTATTCTTCATTTTATCCGCCTTATTTAGTCTAGATTTTTTCAGCAGAGCTTTAATGGGTTTTATTTCCATTTATTTGAACTTTCTTTCTATATTTTCTTACGTTTTCCTCCACTCACTGTCAGTTGCATCTTTTCATCTAAACAGGGAGTTTGTGGAGCTTTGAGCTCAGATGATTTCTTATTTCTTCACAGCTCATTCAGGTGCAGTTCTCCTCAGGTGAAATCAGCTGAGCTGTTCATATTAAGGACAACAATGTTCTCCTTCTGTTTGCACTGGACTTGAACTTTCTCCACTGTGTGTGTGTGTGTGTTTTTGATTTATTTATTAGCAGGGTTTTTATTATTATTCCCAATATTTATTGCATGCTTTCGACCTTTTATCTTAAGTGTGTTGATGCTGCTGGAACTGTGGATTTCCCGTGTGGATTGATAAAGTATCTCTCTCTCTCTCTCTATTGGGCTGTATTTGAAATGAATTTCATTGGATTTTATTCAGTCATTTGATTTGATCAATGCATGTTTCATTAGTTCCTATTGAAATGTGTGTAGTATTATTTTATGATGTCCAAAAGTGCTTTGCATTGATTTGATTTGAGCATAAATGAAGCGTGGAATAGCAGCAAGCTAAGCTGCACGTTTGCAGCCCTGTCCTTCCGGGGCCTTTCTGTGTTAAACTGCGGCTTTTCCCCGCTAAAAACCGGCTGTCTGTGAGGGTGTTTAAGCTCAGTGTCATTAAACATTAAAATCATATTCAATAGAGCCCAAAAAGCGCGATGGATTTGCTGATCGAAGCCTATTTACTGCGTGATTCCGCTGTCGAGCATGCTTCACTGAGACACGGTGGGGCTAACAATGGCGGAGGCGCTGTCCCAGAGTTCTCTGAGGCAAAATGGCTGTGAATGTGGCTGAATCGTGCTTGAAACCGTTGGAAATGGCGACTTTACTCATGTCAGCAGTGTTGCTGGTTGTTTCCTCAGTACTTGGCGGTTACTGTTGTGAAGAGCGGCCATTTGGCACCGTAAGGGAGGTTGTGTTCCCGGCCAGTGACTCCCCTACGGCGCCATCGTTCTAGCTTTTCGGCTACTGCTAATCTTGTTAGCAGCCGTGTCGCTGCGTCCGCCATTACAGCGAGTTCTTGTCATGTGACTCCTTTGCTGGCTTCCCATTGGCTCCAACTTCTAGTGCTGTACAAGTATACCTCCCTCTGGCGGACAAACCTGGGAAGTGCAGGCAGCGCTGCACACACTATTTACACATTAAAAACCCATTTTATTTGCATTTATTCTTCATTTTATCCGCCTTATTTAGTCTAGATTTTTTCAGCAGAGCTTTAATGGGTTTTATTTCCATTTATTTGAACTTTCTTTCTATATTTTCTTACGTTTTCCTCCACTCACTGTCAGTTGCATCTTTTCATCTAAACAGGGAGTTTGTGGAGCTTTGAGCTCAGATGATTTCTTATTTCTTCACAGCTCATTCAGGTGCAGTTCTCCTCAGGTGAAATCAGCTGAGCTGTTCATATTAAGGACAACAATGTTCTCCTTCTGTTTGCACTGGACTTGACTTAGCTTCCCTTGCATGCTCGACCATCTTAAGTGTGTTGATGCTGCTGGTGTGCGTGTTTGATAAAGTTTATCCTCAGGTTTTTATTATTATTCCCAATATTTATTGCATGCTTTCGACATCTTTTTCTATCTTCAGATGTGTGCAGTTGATGCTGTTCTGGAACTGTGGATTTCCCTGTGTGTGTGTGTGTTTTTGATTTATTTATTAGCAGGGTTTTTATTATTATTCCCAATATTTATTGCATGCTTTCGACCTTTTATCTTAAGTGTGTTGATGCTGCTGGAACTGTGGATTTCCCGTGTGGATTGATAAAGTATCTCTCTCTCTCTCTCTCTATTGGGCTGTATTTGAAATGAATTTCATTGGATTTTATTCAGTCATTTGATTTGATCAATGCATGTTTCATTAGTTCCTATTGAAATGTGTGTAGTATTATTTTATGATGTCCAAAAGTGCTTTGCATTGATTTGATTTGAGCATAAATGAAGCGTGGAATAGCAGCAAGCTAAGCTGCACGTTTGCAGCCCTGTCCTTCCGGGGCCTTTCTGTGTTAAACTGCGGCTTTTCCCCGCTAAAAACCGGCTGTCTGTGAGGGTGTTTAAGCTCAGTGTCATTAAACATTAAAATCATATTCAATAGAGCCCAAAAAGCGCGATGGATTTGCTGATCGAAGCCTATTTACTGCGTGATTCCGCTGTCGAGCATGCTTCACTGAGACACGGTGGGGCTAACAATGGCGGAGGCGCTGTCCCAGAGTTCTCTGAGGCAAAATGGCTGTGAATGTGGCTGAATCGTGCTTGAAACCGTTGGAAATGGCGACTTTACTCATGTCAGCAGTGTTGCTGGTTGTTTCCTCAGTACTTGGCGGTTACTGTTGTGAAGAGCGGCCATTTGGCACCGTAAGGGAGGTTGTGTTCCCGGCCAGTGACTCCCCTACGGCGCCATCGTTCTAGCTTTTCGGCTACTGCTAATCTTGTTAGCAGCCGTGTCGCTGCGTCCGCCATTACAGCGAGTTCTTGTCATGTGACTCCTTTGCTGGCTTCCCATTGGCTCCAACTTCTAGTGCTGTACAAGTATACCTCCCTCTGGCGGACAAACCTGGGAAGTGCAGGCAGCGCTGCACACACTATTTACACATTAAAAACCCATTTTATTTGCATTTATTCTTCATTTTATCCGCCTTATTTAGTCTAGATTTTTTCAGCAGAGCTTTAATGGGTTTTATTTCCATTTATTTGAACTTTCTTTCTATATTTTCTTACGTTTTCCTCCACTCACTGTCAGTTGCATCTTTTCATCTAAACAGGGAGTTTGTGGAGCTTTGAGCTCAGATGATTTCTTATTTCTTCACAGCTCATTCAGGTGCAGTTCTCCTCAGGTGAAATCAGCTGAGCTGTTCATATTAAGGACAACAATGTTCTCCTTCTGTTTGCACTGGACTTGAACTTTCTCCACTGTGTGTGTGTGTGTTTTTGATTTATTTATTAGCAGGGTTTTTATTATTATTCCCAATATTTATTGCATGCTTTCGACCTTTTATCTTAAGTGTGTTGATGCTGCTGGAACTGTGGATTTCCCGTGTGGATTGATAAAGTATCTCTCTCTCTCTCTCTCTCTATTGGGCTGTATTTGAAATGAATTTCATTGGATTTTATTCAGTCATTTGATTTGATCAATGCATGTTTCATTAGTTCCTATTGAAATGTGTGTAGTATTATTTTATGATGTCCAAAAGTGCTTTGCATTGATTTGATTTGAGCATAAATGAAGCGTGGAATAGCAGCAAGCTAAGCTGCACGTTTGCAGCCCTGTCCTTCCGGGGCCTTTCTGTGTTAAACTGCGGCTTTTCCCCGCTAAAAACCGGCTGTCTGTGAGGGTGTTTAAGCTCAGTGTCATTAAACATTAAAATCATATTCAATAGAGCCCAAAAAGCGCGATGGATTTGCTGATCGAAGCCTATTTACTGCGTGATTCCGCTGTCGAGCATGCTTCACTGAGACACGGTGGGGCTAACAATGGCGGAGGCGCTGTCCCAGAGTTCTCTGAGGCAAAATGGCTGTGAATGTGGCTGAATCGTGCTTGAAACCGTTGGAAATGGCGACTTTACTCATGTCAGCAGTGTTGCTGGTTGTTTCCTCAGTACTTGGCGGTTACTGTTGTGAAGAGCGGCCATTTGGCACCGTAAGGGAGGTTGTGTTCCCGGCCAGTGACTCCCCTACGGCGCCATCGTTCTAGCTTTTCGGCTACTGCTAATCTTGTTAGCAGCCGTGTCGCTGCGTCCGCCATTACAGCGAGTTCTTGTCATGTGACTCCTTTGCTGGCTTCCCATTGGCTCCAACTTCTAGTGCTGTACAAGTATACCTCCCTCTGGCGGACAAACCTGGGAAGTGCAGGCAGCGCTGCACACACTATTTACACATTAAAAACCCATTTTATTTGCATTTATTCTTCATTTTATCCGCCTTATTTAGTCTAGATTTTTTCAGCAGAGCTTTAATGGGTTTTATTTCCATTTATTTGAACTTTCTTTCTATATTTTCTTACGTTTTCCTCCACTCACTGTCAGTTGCATCTTTTCATCTAAACAGGGAGTTTGTGGAGCTTTGAGCTCAGATGATTTCTTATTTCTTCACAGCTCATTCAGGTGCAGTTCTCCTCAGGTGAAATCAGCTGAGCTGTTCATATTAAGGACAACAATGTTCTCCTTCTGTTTGCACTGGACTTGAACTTTCTCCACTGTGTGTGTGTGTTTTTGATTTATTTATTAGCAGGGTTTTTATTATTATTCCCAATATTTATTGCATGCTTTCGACCTTTTATCTTAAGTGTGTTGATGCTGCTGGAACTGTGGATTTCCCGTGTGGATTGATAAAGTATCTCTCTCTCTCTCTCTATTGGGCTGTATTTGAAATGAATTTCATTGGATTTTATTCAGTCATTTGATTTGATCAATGCATGTTTCATTAGTTCCTATTGAAATGTGTGTAGTATTATTTTATGATGTCCAAAAGTGCTTTGCATTGATTTGATTTGAGCATAAATGAAGCGTGGAATAGCAGCAAGCTAAGCTGCACGTTTGCAGCCCTGTCCTTCCGGGGCCTTTCTGTGTTAAACTGCGGCTTTTCCCCGCTAAAAACCGGCTGTCTGTGAGGGTGTTTAAGCTCAGTGTCATTAAACATTAAAATCATATTCAATAGAGCCCAAAAAGCGCGATGGATTTGCTGATCGAAGCCTATTTACTGCGTGATTCCGCTGTCGAGCATGCTTCACTGAGACACGGTGGGGCTAACAATGGCGGAGGCGCTGTCCCAGAGTTCTCTGAGGCAAAATGGCTGTGAATGTGGCTGAATCGTGCTTGAAACCGTTGGAAATGGCGACTTTACTCATGTCAGCAGTGTTGCTGGTTGTTTCCTCAGTACTTGGCGGTTACTGTTGTGAAGAGCGGCCATTTGGCACCGTAAGGGAGGTTGTGTTCCCGGCCAGTGACTCCCCTACGGCGCCATCGTTCTAGCTTTTCGGCTACTGCTAATCTTGTTAGCAGCCGTGTCGCTGCGTCCGCCATTACAGCGAGTTCTTGTCATGTGACTCCTTTGCTGGCTTCCCATTGGCTCCAACTTCTAGTGCTGTACAAGTATACCCTCCCTCTGGCGGACAAACCTGGGAAGTGCAGGCAGCGCTGCACACACTATTTACACATTAAAAACCCATTTTATTTGCATTTATTCTTCATTTTATCCGCCTTATTTAGTCTAGATTTTTTCAGCAGAGCTTTAATGGGTTTTATTTCCATTTATTTGAACTTTCTTTCTATATTTTCTTACGTTTTCCTCCACTCACTGTCAGTTGCATCTTTTCATCTAAACAGGGAGTTTGTGGAGCTTTGAGCTCAGATGATTTCTTATTTCTTCACAGCTCATTCAGGTGCAGTTCTCCTCAGGTGAAATCAGCTGAGCTGTTCATATTAAGGACAACAATGTTCTCCTTCTGTTTGCACTGGACTTGAACTTTCTCCACTGTGTGCGTGTGTGTGTTTTTGATTTTATTTATTAGCAGGGTTTTTATTTTATTCCCAATATTTATTGCATGCTTTCGACCTTTTTATCTTAAGTGTGTTGATGCTGCTGGAACTGTGGATTTCCCGTGTGGATTGATAAAGTATCTCTCTCTCTCTCTCTCTATTGGGCTGTATTTGAAATGAATTCATTGGATTTTATTCAGTCATTTGATTTGATCAATGCATGTTTCATTAGTTCCTATTGAAATGTGTGTAGTATTATTTTTATGATGTCCAAAAGTGCTTTGCATTGATTTGATTTGAGCATAAATGAAGCGTGGAATAGCAGCAAGCTAAGCTGCACGTTTGCAGCCCTGTCCTTCCGGGGCCTTTCTGTGTTAAACTGCGGCTTTTCCCCGCTAAAAACCGGCTGTCTGTGAGGGTGTTTAAGCTCAGTGTCATTAAACATTAAAATCATATTCAATAGAGCCCAAAAAGCGCGATGGATTTGCTGATCGAAGCCTATTTACTGCGTGATTCCGCTGTCGAGCATGCTTCACTGAGACACGGTGGGGCTAACAATGGCGGAGGCGCTGTCCCAGAGTTCTCTGAGGCAAAATGGCTGTGAATGTGGCTGAATCGTGCTTGAAACCGTTGGAAATGGCGACTTTACTCATGTCAGCAGTGTTGCTGGTTGTTTCCTCAGTACTTGGCGGTTACTGTTGTGAAGAGCGGCCATTTGGCACCGTAAGGGAGGTTGTGTTCCGGCCAGTGACTCCCCTACGGCGCCATCGTTCTAGCTTTTCGGCTACTGCTAATCTTGTTAGCAGCCGTGTCGCTGCGTCCGCCATTACAGCGAGTTCTTGTCATGTGACTCCTTTGCTGGCTTCCCATTGGCTCCAACTTCTAGTGCTGTACAAGTATACCTCCCTCTGGCGGACAAACCTGGGAAGTGCAGGCAGCGCTGCACACACTATTTACACATTAAAAACCCATTTTATTTGCATTTATTCTTCATTTTATCCGCCTTATTTAGTCTAGATTTTTTCAGCAGAGCTTTAATGGGTTTTATTTCCATTTATTTGAACTTTCTTTCTATATTTTCTTACGTTTTCCTCCACTCACTGTCAGTTGCATCTTTTCATCTAAACAGGGAGTTTGTGGAGCTTTGAGCTCAGATGATTTCTTATTTCTTCACAGCTCATTCAGGTGCAGTTCTCCTCAGGTGAAATCAGCTGAGCTGTTCATATTAAGGACAACAATGTTCTCCTTCTGTTTGCACTGGACTTGAACTTTCTCCACTGTGTGCGTGTGTGTGTTTTTGATTTATTTATTAGCAGGGTTTTTATTATTATTCCCAATATTTATTGCATGCTTTCGACCTTTTATCTTAAGTGTGTTGATGCTGCTGGAACTGTGGATTTCCCGTGTGGATTGATAAAGTATCTCTCTCTCTCTCTCTATTGGGGCTGTATTTGAAATGAATTTCATTGGATTTTATTCAGTCATTTGATTTGATCAATGCATGTTTCATTAGTTCCTATTGAAATGTGTGTAGTATTATTTTATGATGTCCAAAAGTGCTTTGCATTGATTTGATTTGAGCATAAATGAAGCGTGGAATAGCAGCAAGCTAAGCTGCACGTTTGCAGCCCTGTCCTTCCGGGGCCTTTCTGTGTTAAACTGCGGCTTTTCCCCGCTAAAAACCGGCTGTCTGTGAGGGTGTTTAAGCTCAGTGTCATTAAACATTAAAATCATATTCAATAGAGCCCAAAAAGCGCGATGGATTTGCTGATCGAAGCCTATTTACTGCGTGATTCCGCTGTCGAGCATGCTTCACTGAGACACGGTGGGGCTAACAATGGCGGAGGCGCTGTCCCAGAGTTCTCTGAGGCAAAATGGCTGTGAATGTGGCTGAATCGTGCTTGAAACCGTTGGAAATGGCGACTTTACTCATGTCAGCAGTGTTGCTGGTTGTTTCCTCAGTACTTGGCGGTTACTGTTGTGAAGAGCGGCCATTTGGCACCGTAAGGGAGGTTGTGTTCCCGGCCAGTGACTCCCCTACGGCGCCATCGTTCTAGCTTTTCGGCTACTGCTAATCTTGTTAGCAGCCGTGTCGCTGCGTCCGCCATTACAGCGAGTTCTTGTCATGTGACTCCTTTGCTGGCTTCCCATTGGCTCCAACTTCTAGTGCTGTACAAGTATACCTCCCTCTGGCGGACAAACCTGGGAAGTGCAGGCAGCGCTGCACACACTATTTACACATTAAAAACCCATTTTATTTGCATTTATTCTTCATTTTATCCGCCTTATTTAGTCTAGATTTTTTCAGCAGAGCTTTAATGGGTTTTTATTTCCATTTATTTGAACTTTCTTTCTATATTTTCTTACGTTTTCCTCCACTCACTGTCAGTTGCATCTTTTCATCTAAACAGGGAGTTTGTGGAGCTTTGAGCTCAGATGATTTCTTATTTCTTCACAGCTCATTCAGGTGCAGTTCTCCTCAGGTGAAATCAGCTGAGCTGTTCATATTAAGGACAACAATGTTCTCCTTCTGTTTGCACTGGACTTGAACTTTCTCCACTGTGTGCGTGTGTGTGTTTTTGATTTATTTATTAGCAGGGTTTTTTATTATTATTCCAATATTTATTGCATGCTTTCGACCTTTTATCTTAAGTGTGTTGATGCTGCTGGAACTGTGGATTTCCCGTGTGGATTGATAAAGTATCTCTCTCTCTCTCTCTCTATTGGGCTGTATTTGAAATGAATTTCATTGGATTTTATTCAGTCATTTGATTTGATCAATGCATGTTTCATTAGTTCCTATTGAAATGTGTGTAGTATTATTTTATGATGTCCAAAAGTGCTTTGCATTGATTTGATTTGAGCATAAATGAAGCGTGGAATAGCAGCAAGCTAAGCTGCACGTTTGCAGCCCTGTCCTTCCGGGGCCTTTCTGTGTTAAACTGCGGCTTTTCCCCGCTAAAAACCGGGCTGTCTGTGAGGGTGTTTAAGCTCAGTGTCATTAAACATTAAAATCATATTCAATAGAGCCCAAAAAGCGCGATGGATTTGCTGATCGAAGCCTATTTACTGCGTGATTCCGCTGTCGAGCATGCTTCACTGAGACACGGTGGGGCTAACAATGGCGGAGGCGCTGTCCCAGAGTTCTCTGAGGCAAAATGGCTGTGAATGTGGCTGAATCGTGCTTGAAACCGTTGGAAATGGCGACTTTACTCATGTCAGCAGTGTTGCTGGTTGTTTCCTCAGTACTTGGCGGTTACTGTTGTGAAGAGCGGCCATTTGGCACCGTAAGGGAGGTTGTGTTCCCGGCCAGTGACTCCCCTACGGCGCCATCGTTCTAGCTTTTCGGCTACTGCTAATCTTGTTAGCAGCCGTGTCGCTGCGTCCGCCATTACAGCGAGTTCTTGTCATGTGACTCCTTTGCTGGCTTCCCATTGGCTCCAACTTCTAGTGCTGTACAAGTATACCTCCCTCTGGCGGACAAACCTGGGAAGTGCAGGCAGCGCTGCACACACTATTTACACATTAAAAACCCATTTTATTTGCATTTATTCTTCATTTTATCCGCCTTATTTAGTCTAGATTTTTTCAGCAGAGCTTTAATGGGTTTTATTTCCATTTATTTGAACTTTCTTTCTATATTTTCTTACGTTTTCCTCCACTCACTGTCAGTTGCATCTTTTCATCTAAACAGGGAGTTTGTGGAGCTTTGAGCTCAGATGATTTCTTATTTCTTCACAGCTCATTCAGGTGCAGTTCTCCTCAGGTGAAATCAGCTGAGCTGTTCATATTAAGGACAACAATGTTCTCCTTCTGTTTGCACTGGACTTGAACTTTCTCCACTGTGTGCGTGTGTGTGTTTTTGATTTATTTATTAGCAGGGTTTTTATTATTATTCCCAATATTTATTGCATGCTTTCGACCTTTTATCTTAAGTGTGTTGATGCTGCTGGAACTGTGGATTTCCCGTGTGGATTGATAAAGTATCTCTCTCTCTCTCTCTCTATTGGGCTGTATTTGAAATGAATTTCATTGGATTTTATTCAGTCATTTGATTTGATCAATGCATGTTTCATTAGTTCCTATTGAAATGTGTGTAGTATTATTTTATGATGTCCAAAAGTGCTTTGCATTGATTTGATTTGAGCATAAATGAAGCGTGGAATAGCAGCAAGCTAAGCTGCACGTTTGCAGCCCTGTCCTTCCGGGGCCTTTCTGTGTTAAACTGCGGCTTTTCCCCGCTAAAAACCGGCTGTCTGTGAGGGTGTTTAAGCTCAGTGTCATTAAACATTAAAATCATATTCAATAGAGCCCAAAAAGCGCGATGGATTTGCTGATCGAAGCCTATTTACTGCGTGATTCCGCTGTCGAGCATGCTTCACTGAGACACGGTGGGGCTAACAATGGCGGAGGCGCTGTCCCAGAGTTCTCTGAGGCAAAATGGCTGTGAATGTGGCTGAATCGTGCTTGAAACCGTTGGAAATGGCGACTTTACTCATGTCAGCAGTGTTGCTGGTTGTTTCCTCAGTACTTGGCGGTTACTGTTGTGAAGAGCGGCCATTTGGCACCGTAAGGGAGGTTGTGTTCCCGGCCAGTGACTCCCCTACGGCGCCATCGTTCTAGCTTTTCGGCTACTGCTAATCTTGTTAGCAGCCGTGTCGCTGCGTCCGCCATTACAGCGAGTTCTTGTCATGTGACTCCTTTGCTGGCTTCCCATTGGCTCCAACTTCTAGTGCTGTACAAGTATACCTCCCTCTGGCGGACAAACCTGGGAAGTGCAGGCAGCGCTGCACACACTATTTACACATTAAAAACCCATTTTATTTGCATTTATTCTTCATTTTATCCGCCTTATTTAGTCTAGATTTTTTCAGCAGAGCTTTAATGGGTTTTATTTCCATTTATTTGAACTTTCTTTCTATATTTTCTTACGTTTTCCTCCACTCACTGTCAGTTGCATCTTTTCATCTAAACAGGGAGTTTGTGGAGCTTTGAGCTCAGATGATTTCTTATTTCTTCACAGCTCATTCAGGTGCAGTTCTCCTCAGGTGAAATCAGCTGAGCTGTTCATATTAAGGACAACAATGTTCTCCTTCTGTTTGCACTGGACTTGAACTTTCTCCACTGTGTGTGTGTGTGTGTGTTTTTGATTTATTTATTAGCAGGGTTTTTATTATTATTCCCAATATTTATTGCATGCTTTCGACCTTTTATCTTAAGTGTGTTGATGCTGCTGGAACTGTGGATTTCCCGTGTGGATTGATAAAGTATCTCTCTCTCTCTCTCTCTCTATTGGGCTGTATTTGAAATGAATTTCATTGGATTTTATTCAGTCATTTGATTTGATCAATGCATGTTTCATTAGTTCCTATTGAAATGTGTGTAGTATTATTTTATGATGTCCAAAAGTGCTTTGCATTGATTTGATTTGAGCATAAATGAAGCGTGGAATAGCAGCAAGCTAAGCTGCACGTTTGCAGCCCTGTCCTTCCGGGGCCTTTCTGTGTTAAACTGCGGCTTTTCCCCGCTAAAAACCGGCTGTCTGTGAGGGTGTTTAAGCTCAGTGTCATTAAACATTAAAATCATATTCAATAGAGCCCAAAAAGCGCGATGGATTTGCTGATCGAAGCCTATTTACTGCGTGATTCCGCTGTCGAGCATGCTTCACTGAGACACGGTGGGGCTAACAATGGCGGAGGCGCTGTCCCAGAGTTCTCTGAGGCAAAATGGCTGTGAATGTGGCTGAATCGTGCTTGAAACCGTTGGAAATGGCGACTTTACTCATGTCAGCAGTGTTGCTGGTTGTTTCCTCAGTACTTGGCGGTTACTGTTGTGAAGAGCGGCCATTTGGCACCGTAAGGGAGGTTGTGTTCCCGGCCAGTGACTCCCCTACGGCGCCATCGTTCTAGCTTTTCGGCTACTGCTAATCTTGTTAGCAGCCGTGTCGCTGCGTCCGCCATTACAGCGAGTTCTTGTCATGTGACTCCTTTGCTGGCTTCCCATTGGCTCCAACTTCTAGTGCTGTACAAGTATACCTCCCTCTGGCGGACAAACCTGGGAAGTGCAGGCAGCGCTGCACACACTATTTACACATTAAAAACCCATTTTATTTGCATTTATTCTTCATTTTATCCGCCTTATTTAGTCTAGATTTTTTCAGCAGAGCTTTAATGGGTTTTATTTCCATTTATTTGAACTTTCTTTCTATATTTTCTTACGTTTTCCTCCACTCACTGTCAGTTGCATCTTTTCATCTAAACAGGGAGTTTGTGGAGCTTTGAGCTCAGATGATTTCTTATTTCTTCACAGCTCATTCAGGTGCAGTTCTCCTCAGGTGAAATCAGCTGAGCTGTTCATATTAAGGACAACAATGTTCTCCTTCTGTTTGCACTGGACTTGAACTTTCTCCACTGTGTGTGTGTGTGTGTGTTTTTGATTTATTTATTAGCAGGGTTTTTATTATTATTCCCAATATTTATTGCATGCTTTCGACCTTTTATCTTAAGTGTGTTGATGCTGCTGGAAACTGTGGATTTCCCGTGTGGATTGATAAAGTATCTCTCTCTCTCTCTCTCTATTGGGCTGTATTTGAAATGAATTTCATTGGATTTTATTCAGTCATTTGATTTGATCAATGCATGTTTCATTAGTTCCTATTGAAATGTGTGTAGTATTATTTTATGATGTCCAAAAAGTGCTTTGCATTGATTTGATTTGAGCATAAATGAAGCGTGGAATAGCAGCAAGCTAAGCTGCACGTTTGCAGCCCTGTCCTTCCGGGGCCTTTCTGTGTTAAACTGCGGCTTTTCCCCGCTAAAAACCGGCTGTCTGTGAGGGTGTTTAAGCTCAGTGTCATTAAACATTAAAATCATATTCAATAGAGCCCAAAAAGCGCGATGGATTTGCTGATCGAAGCCTATTTACTGCGTGATTCCGCTGTCGAGCATGCTTCACTGAGACACGGTGGGGCTAACAATGGCGGAGGCGCTGTCCAGAGTTCTCTGAGGCAAAATGGCTGTGAATGTGGCTGAATCGTGCTTGAAACCGTTGGAAATGGCGACTTTACTCATGTCAGCAGTGTTGCTGGTTGTTTCCTCAGTACTTGGCGGTTACTGTTGTGAAGAGCGGCCATTTGGCACCGTAAGGGAGGTTGTGTTCCCGGCCAGTGACTCCCCTACGGCGCCATCGTTCTAGCTTTTCGGCTACTGCTAATCTTGTTAGCAGCCGTGTCGCTGCGTCCGCCATTACAGCGAGTTCTTGTCATGTGACTCCTTTGCTGGCTTCCCATTGGCTCCAACTTCTAGTGCTGTACAAGTATACCTCCCTCTGGCGGACAAACCTGGGAAGTGCAGGCAGCGCTGCACACACTATTTACACATTAAAAACCCATTTTATTTGCATTTATTCTTCATTTTATCCGCCTTATTTAGTCTAGATTTTTTCAGCAGAGCTTTAATGGGTTTTATTTCCATTTATTTGAACTTTCTTTCTATATTTTCTTACGTTTTCCTCCACTCACTGTCAGTTGCATCTTTTCATCTAAACAGGGAGTTTGTGGAGCTTTGAGCTCAGATGATTTCTTATTTCTTCACAGCTCATTCAGGTGCAGTTCTCCTCAGGTGAAATCAGCTGAGCTGTTCATATTAAGGACAACAATGTTCTCCTTCTGTTTGCACTGGACTTGAACTTTCTCCACTGTGTGCGTGTGTGTGTTTTTGATTTATTTATTAGCAGGGTTTTTATTATTATTCCCAATATTTATTGCATGCTTTCGACCTTTTATCTTAAGTGTGTTGATGCTGCTGGAACTGTGGATTTCCCGTGTGGATTGATAAAGTATCTCTCTCTCTCTCTCTCTATTGGGCTGTATTTGAAATGAATTTCATTGGATTTTATTCAGTCATTTGATTTGATCAATGCATGTTTCATTAGTTCCTATTGAAATGTGTGTAGTATTATTTTATGATGTCCAAAAGTGCTTTGCATTGATTTGATTTGAGCATAAATGAAGCGTGGAATAGCAGCAAGCTAAGCTGCACGTTTGCAGCCCTGTCCTTCCGGGGCCTTTCTGTGTTAAACTGCGGCTTTTCCCCGCTAAAAACCGGCTGTCTGTGAGGGTGTTTAAGCTCAGTGTCATTAAACATTAAAATCATATTCAATAGAGCCCAAAAAGCGCGATGGATTTGCTGATCGAAGCCTATTTACTGCGTGATTCCGCTGTCGAGCATGCTTCACTGAGACACGGTGGGCTAACAATGGCGGAGGCGCTGTCCCAGAGTTCTCTGAGGCAAAATGGCTGTGAATGTGGCTGAATCGTGCTTGAAACCGTTGGAAATGGCGACTTTACTCATGTCAGCAGTGTTGCTGGTTGTTTCCTCAGTACTTGGCGGTTACTGTTGTGAAGAGCGGCCATTTGGCACCGTAAGGGAGGTTGTGTTCCCGGCCAGTGACTCCCCTACGGCGCCATCGTTCTAGCTTTTCGGCTACTGCTAATCTTGTTAGCAGCCGTGTCGCTGCGTCCGCCATTACAGCGAGTTCTTGTCATGTGACTCCTTTGCTGGCTTCCCATTGGCTCCAACTTCTAGTGCTGTACAAGTATACCTCCCTCTGCGCGGACAAACCTGGGAAGTGCAGCAGCGCTGCACACACTATTTACACATTAAAAACCCATTTTATTTGCATTTATTCTTCATTTTATCCGCCTTATTTAGTCTAGATTTTTTCAGGCAGAGCTTTAATGGGTTTTATTTCCATTTATTTGAACTTTCTTTCTATATTTTCTTACGTTTTCCTCCACTCACTGTCAGTTGCATCTTTTCATCTAAACAGGGAGTTTGTGGAGCTTTGAGCTCAGATGATTTCTTATTTCTTCACAGCTCATTCAGGTGCAGTTCTCCTCAGGTGAAATCAGCTGAGCTGTTCATATTAAGGACAACAATGTTCTCCTTCTGTTTGCACTGGACTTGAACTTTCTCCACTGTGCGTGTGTGTGTTTTTGATTTATTTATTAGCAGGGTTTTTATTATTATTCCCAATATTTA
Source organism: Lates calcarifer (assembly GCF_001640805.2). Classification (NCBI taxonomy): domain Eukaryota; kingdom Metazoa; phylum Chordata; class Actinopteri; family Centropomidae; genus Lates; species Lates calcarifer. The sequence continues at coordinate 2,805 of NW_026117436.1, read as the reverse complement.
TTGCATGCTTTCGACCTTTTATCTTAAGTGTGTTGATGCTGCTGGAACTGTGGATTTCCCGTGTGGATTGATAAAGTATCTCTCTCTCTCTCTCTATTGGGCTGTATTTGAAATGAATTTCATTGGATTTTATTCAGTCATTTGATTTGATCAATGCATGTTTCATTAGTTCCTATTGAAATGTGTGTAGTATTATTTTATGATGTCCAAAAGTGCTTTGCATTGATTTGATTTGAGCATAAATGAAGCGTGGAATAGCAGCAAGCTAAGCTGCACGTTTGCAGCCCTGTCCTTCCGGGGCCTTTCTGTGTTAAACTGCGGCTTTTCCCCGCTAAAAACCGGCTGTCTGTGAGGGTGTTTAAGCTCAGTGTCATTAAACATTAAAATCATATTCAATAGAGCCCAAAAAGCGCGATGGATTTGCTGATCGAAGCCTATTTACTGCGTGATTCCGCTGTCGAGCATGCTTCACTGAGACACGGTGGGGCTAACAATGGCGGAGGCGCTGTCCCAGAGTTCTCTGAGGCAAAATGGCTGTGAATGTGGCTGAATCGTGCTTGAAACCGTTGGAAATGGCGACTTTACTCATGTCAGCAGTGTTGCTGGTTGTTTCCTCAGTACTTGGCGGTTACTGTTGTGAAGAGCGGCCATTTGGCACCGTAAGGGAGGTTGTGTTCCCGGCCAGTGACTCCCCTACGGCGCCATCGTTCTAGCTTTTCGGCTACTGCTAATCTTGTTAGCAGCCGTGTCGCTGCGTCCGCCATTACAGCGAGTTCTTGTCATGTGACTCCTTTGCTGGCTTCCCATTGGCTCCAACTTCTAGTGCTGTACAAGTATACCTCCCTCTGGCGGACAAACCTGGGAAGTGCAGGCAGCGCTGCACACACTATTTACACATTAAAAACCCATTTTATTTGCATTTATTCTTCATTTTATCCGCCTTATTTAGTCTAGATTTTTCAGCAGAGCTTTAATGGGTTTTATTTCCATTTATTTGAACTTTCTTTCTATATTTTTCTTACGTTTTCCTCCACTCACTGTCAGTTGCATCTTTTCATCTAAACAGGGAGTTTGTGGAGCTTTGAGCTCAGATGATTTCTTATTTCTTCACAGCTCATTCAGGTGCAGTTCTCCTCAGGTGAAATCAGCTGAGCTGTTCATATTAAGGACAACAATGTTCTCCTTCTGTTTGCACTGGACTTGAACTTTCTCCACTGTGTGTGTGTGTGTTTTGATTTATTTATTAGCAGGGTTTTTATTATTATTCCCAATATTTATTGCATGCTTTCGACCTTTTATCTTAAGTGTGTTGATGCTGCTGGAACTGTGGATTTCCCGTGTGGATTGATAAAGTATCTCTCTCTCTCTCTCTATTGGGCTGTATTTGAAATGAATTTCATTGGATTTTATTCAGTCATTTGATTTGATCAATGCATGTTTCATTAGTTCCTATTGAAATGTGTGTAGTATTATTTTATGATGTCCAAAAGTGCTTTGCATTGATTTGATTTGAGCATAAATGAAGCGTGGAATAGCAGCAAGCTAAGCTGCACGTTTGCAGCCCTGTCCTTCCGGGGCCTTTCTGTGTTAAACTGCGGCTTTTCCCCGCTAAAAACCGGCTGTCTGTGAGGGTGTTTAAGCTCAGTGTCATTAAACATTAAAATCATATTCAATAGAGCCCAAAAAGCGCGATGGATTTGCTGATCGAAGCCTATTTACTGCGTGATTCCGCTGTCGAGCATGCTTCACTGAGACACGGTGGGGCTAACAATGGCGGAGGCGCTGTCCCAGAGTTCTCTGAGGCAAAATGGCTGTGAATGTGGCTGAATCGTGCTTGAAACCGTTGGAAATGGCGACTTTACTCATGTCAGCAGTGTTGCTGGTTGTTTCCTCAGTACTTGGCGGTTACTGTTGTGAAGCGGCCATTTGGCACCGTAAGGGAGGTTGTGTTCCCGGCCAGTGACTCCCCTACGGCGCCATCGTTCTAGCTTTTCGGCTACTGCTAATCTTGTTAGCAGCCGTGTCGCTGCGTCCGCCATTACAGCGAGTTCTTGTCATGTGACTCCTTTGCTGGCTTCCCATTGGCTCCAACTTCTAGTGCTGTACAAGTATACCTCCCTCTGGCGGACAAACCTGGGAAGTGCAGGCAGCGCTGCACACACTATTTACACATTAAAAACCCATTTTATTTGCATTTATTCTTCATTTTATCCGCCTTATTTAGTCTAGATTTTTTCAGCAGAGCTTTAATGGGTTTTATTTCCATTTATTTGAACTTTCTTTCTATATTTTCTTACGTTTTCCTCCACTCACTGTCAGTTGCATCTTTTCATCTAAACAGGAGTTTGTGGAGCTTTGAGCTCAGATGATTTCTTATTTCTTCACAGCTCATTCAGGTGCAGTTCTCCTCAGGTGAAATCAGCTGAGCTGTTCATATTTAAGGACAACAATGTTCTCCTTCTGTTTGCACTGGACTTGAACTTTCTCCACTGTGTGGTGTGTGTGTTTTTGATTTATTTATTAGCAGGGTTTTATTATTATTCCCAATATTTATTGCATGCTTTCGACCTTTTATCTTAAGTGTGTTGATGCTGCTGGAACTGTGGATTTCCCGTGTGGATTGATAAAGTATCTCTCTCTCTCTCTCTCTATTGGGCTGTATTTGAAATGAATTTCATTGGATTTTATTCAGTCATTTTTTTGATCAATGCATGTTTCATTAGTTCCTATTGAAATGTGTGTAGTATTATTTTATGATGTCCAAAAGTGCTTTGCATTGATTTGATTTGAGCATAAATGAAGCGT
>NW_026117435.1:0-14323 GCF_001640805.2 Lates calcarifer | reverse complement strand
AAGCTCACAATTAACAAATGCTGTCTCCAGCGAAAGGAGAGGAGAAAATGACAATTCAGCCACTTTAATATGAATGTTTGTTGAATTCGAATGGTTGTGAATGATCTGGGTGTATGGAAACGGTCAGCGGCCGACCGGGATATTTTCCCTTCTGAGGACTCACAGTGAGTCCCGCGTCTGAAATTCCTCCTGTCTCGACTTCTGCTCGCTCATTAAGCTCAGAATTATCAAATGCTGTCTCCAGTGAACGGAGAAGATAAGATGAGATTTCAGCCACTTTACTATGAATATTGGTCCAATTCTAATTTTCAGGAACTGTAGGGATGGATGGAAACAGTCCGTGACCGAGGGGAAACATTTTCCAGTCTGTGAGCTCACAGTGAGTACCGCGTCTGAAAGTCCTCCTGTCTCGGCTTCTGCTCACAGCGAGTACCGGTTCTGAAGGTCCCTTCCTGTCTCGGCTTCTGCTCGCTCATTAAGCTCAGAATTATCAAATGCTGTCTCCAGTGAACGGAGAAGATAAGATGAGATTTCAGCCACTTTACTATGAATATTGGTCCAATTCCAATTTTCAGGAACTGTAGGGATGGATGGAAACAGTCCGTGACCGAGGGGAAACATTTTCCAGTCTGTGAGCTCACAGTGAGTACCGCGTCTGAAAGTCTTGCTGTCTCGGATTCTGCTCACGGTGATTCCCGCGTCTGAAAGTCCTCCTGTCTCGGCTTCTGCTCACAGCGAGTACCGGTTCTGAAGGTCCTTCCTGTCTCGGCTTCTGCTCGCTCATTAAACTCAGAATGAAAAACTGCTGTCTAGTGAAAGGAGAGGGGAAAGTAAAATCTCATTCACTTTTATATGAATATTGGTCAAATTCTATTGATCATGTACAGTCGGGATGTATGGAAAGTGTGAGCCGCCGAGGGGGATCTTTTTCCCGTCTGTCGACTCACATTGAGTCCCGCGTCTGAAAGTCCTCCTGTCTCGGCTTCTGCTCGCTCACTAAGCTCAGAATGAAAAACTGCTGTCTAGTGAAAGGAGAGGGGAAAGTAAAATCTCATTCACTTTACTATGAATATTGGTCCAATTCTAATTTTCAGTAACTGTAGGGATGGATGGAAACAGTCCATGACCGAGGGGAAACATTTTCCAGTCTGTGAGCTCACAGTGAGTACCGCGTCTGAAAGTCTTGCTGTCTCGGATTCTGCTCACGGTGATTCCCGCGTCTGAAAGTCCTCCTGTCTCGGCTTCTGCTCACAGCGAGTACCGGTTCTGAAGGTCCTTCCTGTCTCGGCTTCTGCTCGCTCATTAAACTCAGAATGAAAAACTGCTGTCTCCAGCGAAAGGAGAGGAGAAAATGACAATTCAGCCACTTTAATATGAATGTTTGTTGAATTCGAATGGTTGTGAATGATCTGGGTGTATGGAAACGGTCAGCGGCCGACCGGGATATTTTCCCTTCTGAGGACTCACAGTGAGTACCGCGTCTGAAAGTCTTGCTGTCTCGGATTCTGCTCACGGTGATTCCCGCGTCTGAAAGTCCTCCTGTCTCGGCTTCTGCTCACAGCGAGTACCGGTTCTGAAGGTCCTTCCTGTCTCGGCTTCTGCTCGCTCATTAAACTCAGAATGAAAAACTGCTGTCTAGTGAAAGGAGAGGGGAAAGTAAAATCTCATTCACTTTTATATGAATATTGGTCAAATTCTATTGATCATGTACAGTCGGGATGTATGGAAAGTGTGAGCCGCCGAGGGGGATCTTTTTCCCGTCTGTCGACTCACATTGAGTCCCGCGTCTGAAAGTCCTCCTGTTTCGGCTTCTGCTCGCTCATTAAGCTCAGAATTATCAAATGCTGTCTCCAGTGAACGGAGAAGATAAGATGAGATTTCACCCACTTTACTATGAATATTGGTCCAATTCCAATTTTCAGGAACTGTAGGGATGGATGGAAACAGTCCGTGACCGAGGGGAAACATTTTCCAGTCTGTGAGCTCACAGTGAGTACCGCGTCTGAAAGTCTTGCTGTCTCGGATTCTGCTCACGGTGATTCCCGCGTCTGAAAGTCCTCCTGTCTCGGCTTCTGCTCACAGCGAGTACCGGTTCTGAAGGTCCTTCCTGTCTCGGCTTCTGCTCGCTCATTAAACTCAGAATGAAAAACTGCTGTCTCCAGCGAAAGGAGAGGAGAAAATGACAATTCAGCCACTTTAATATGAATGTTTGTTGAATTCGAATGGTTGTGAATGATCTGGGTGTATGGAAACGGTCAGCGGCCGACCGGGATATTTTCCCTTCTGAGGACTCACAGTGAGTCCCGCGTCTGAAAGTCCTCCTGTCTCGGCTTCTGCTCACAGCGAGTACCGGTTCTGAAGGTCCTTCCTGTCTCGGCTTCTGCTCGCTCATTAAACTCAGAATGAAAAACTGCTGTCTCCAGCGAAAGGAGAGGAGAAAATGACAATTCAGCCACTTTAATATGAATGTTTGTTGAATTCGAATGGTTGTGAATGATCTGGGTGTATGGAAACGGTCAGCGGCCGACCGGGATATTTTCCCTTCTGAGGACTCACAGTGAGTCCCGCGTCTGAAAGTCCTCCTGTTTCGGCTTCTGCTCGCTCATTAAGCTCAGAATTATCAAATGCTGTCTCCAGTGAACGGAGAAGATAAGATGAGATTTCAGCCACTTTACTATGAATATTGGTCCAATTCTAATTTTCAGGAACTGTAGGGATGGATGGAAAAAGTCCGTGACCGAGGGGAAACATTTTCCAGTCTGTGAGCTCACAGTGAGTACCGCGTCTGAAAGTCTTGCTGTCTCGGATTCTGCTCACGGTGATTCCCGCGTCTGAAAGTCCTCCTGTCTCGGCTTCTGCTCACAGCGAGTACCGGTTCTGAACGTCCTCCCTGTCTCGGCTTCTGCTCGCTCATTAAACTCAGAATGAAAAACTGCTGTCTAGTGAAAGGAGAGGGGAAAGTAAAATCTCATTCACTTCTATATGAATATTGGTCAAATTCTATTGATCATGTACAGTCGGGATGTATGGAAAGTGTGAGCCGCCGAGGGGGATCTTTTTCCCGTCTGTCGACTCACATTGAGTCCCGCGTCTGAAAGTCCTCCTGTCTCGGCTTCTGCTCGCTCATTAAGCTCAGAATTATCAAATGTTGTCTCCAGTGAACGGAGAAGAGAAGATGAGATTTCAGCCACTTTACTATGAATATTGGTCCAATTCTAATTTTCATGAACTGTAGGGATGGATGGAAACAGTCCGTGACCGAGGGGAAACATTTTCCCGTCTGTGAACTCACAGTGAGTCCCGCGTCTGAAAGTCTTGCTGTCTCGGATTCTGCTCACGGTGATTCCCGCGTCTGAAAGTCCTCCTGTCTCGGCTTCTGCTCGCTCACTAAGTTCAGAATGAAAAACTGCTGTCTAGTGAATGGAGAGGAGAAAGTAAAATCTCAGCCAATTTAATAAAAGTGTTTGTCAAATTCTAATGTTCATCAACAATCTGGGTGTATGAAAGTGGCCGAGGGAGATCTTTTTCCCTTCTGTGGACTCACACTGAGTATGGTATCTGAAAGTCTTCGTGTATCCGCTTCTGCTCTCTCATTAAGCTCACAATTAACGACTGCTGTCTCATGTGAAAGGAGAGACCTTCTTTAGAGGCTGCATTTCAGACCAGTGTGTGGAAAAAGCCCGAAAATCCACGTATCGCTGCTCAATATCTAATGTTTATCAACTTTCATTTCATGAATAAACAAAATAGACAGCAGTCTGAGGCCAGTGAGTCAACATCTGCGTTTTACTTCTTTCTGTCGCTGATAAAGCTCACAATTAACAAATGCTGTCTCCAGCGAAAGGAGAGGAGAAAATGACAATTCAGCCACTTTAATATGAATGTTTGTTGAATTCGAATGGTTGTGAATGATCTGGGTGTATGGAAACGGTCAGCGGCCGACCGGGATATTTTCCCTTCTGAGGACTCACAGTGAGTCCCGCGTCTGAAATTCCTCCTGTCTCGACTTCTGCTCACAGTGATTCCCGCGTCTGACAGTGCGCCTGTCTCGGCTTCTGCTCACAGCGAGTACCGGTTCTGAAGGTCCTTCCTGTCTCGGCTTCTGCTCGCTCATTAAACTCAGAATGAAAAACTGCTGTCTAGTGAAAGGAGAGGGGAAAGTAAAATCTCATTCACTTTTATATGAATATTGGTCAAATTCTATTGATCATGTACAGTCGGGATGTATGGAAAGTGTGAGCCGCCGAGGGGGATCTTTTTCCCGTCTGTCGACTCACATTGAGTCCCGCGTCTGAAAGTCCTCCTGTTTCGGCTTCTGCTCGCTCATTAAGCTCAGAATTATCAAATGCTGTCTCCAGTGAACGGAGAAGATAAGATGAGATTTCACCCACTTTACTATGAATATTGGTCCAATTCCAATTTTCAGGAACTGTAGGGATGGATGGAAACAGTCCGTGACCGAGGGGAAACATTTTCCAGTCTGTGAGCTCACAGTGAGTACCGCGTCTGAAAGTCTTGCTGTCTCGGATTCTGCTCACGGTGATTCCCGCGTCTGAAAGTCCTCCTGTCTCGGCTTCTGCTCACAGCGAGTACCGGTTCTGAAGGTCCTTCCTGTCTCGGCTTCTGCTCGCTCATTAAACTCAGAATGAAAAACTGCTGTCTCCAGCGAAAGGAGAGGAGAAAATGACAATTCAGCCACTTTAATATGAATGTTTGTTGAATTCGAATGGTTGTGAATGATCTGGGTGTATGGAAACGGTCAGCGGCCGACCGGGATATTTTCCCTTCTGAGGACTCACAGTGAGTCCCGCGTCTGAAAGTCCTCCTGTCTCGGCTTCTGCTCACAGCGAGTACCGGTTCTGAAGGTCCTTCCTGTCTCGGCTTCTGCTCGCTCATTAAACTCAGAATGAAAAACTGCTGTCTCCAGCGAAAGGAGAGGAGAAAATGACAATTCAGCCACTTTAATATGAATGTTTGTTGAATTCGAATGGTTGTGAATGATCTGGGTGTATGGAAACGGTCAGCGGCCGACCGGGATATTTTCCCTTCTGAGGACTCACAGTGAGTCCCGCGTCTGAAAGTCCTCCTGTTTCGGCTTCTGCTCGCTCATTAAGCTCAGAATTATCAAATGCTGTCTCCAGTGAACGGAGAAGATAAGATGAGATTTCAGCCACTTTACTATGAATATTGGTCCAATTCTAATTTTCAGGAACTGTAGGGATGGATGGAAAAAGTCCGTGACCGAGGGGAAACATTTTCCAGTCTGTGAGCTCACAGTGAGTACCGCGTCTGAAAGTCTTGCTGTCTCGGATTCTGCTCACGGTGATTCCCGCGTCTGAAAGTCCTCCTGTCTCGGCTTCTGCTCACAGCGAGTACCGGTTCTGAACGTCCTCCCTGTCTCGGCTTCTGCTCGCTCATTAAACTCAGAATGAAAAACTGCTGTCTAGTGAAAGGAGAGGGGAAAGTAAAATCTCATTCACTTCTATATGAATATTGGTCAAATTCTATTGATCATGTACAGTCGGGATGTATGGAAAGTGTGAGCCGCCGAGGGGGATCTTTTTCCCGTCTGTCGACTCACATTGAGTCCCGCGTCTGAAAGTCCTCCTGTCTCGGCTTCTGCTCGCTCATTAAGCTCAGAATTATCAAATGTTGTCTCCAGTGAACGGAGAAGAGAAGATGAGATTTCAGCCACTTTACTATGAATATTGGTCCAATTCTAATTTTCATGAACTGTAGGGATGGATGGAAACAGTCCGTGACCGAGGGGAAACATTTTCCCGTCTGTGAACTCACAGTGAGTCCCGCGTCTGAAAGTCTTGCTGTCTCGGATTCTGCTCACGGTGATTCCCGCGTCTGAAAGTCCTCCTGTCTCGGCTTCTGCTCACAGCGAGTACCGGTTCTGAACGTCCTCCCTGTCTCGGCTTCTGCTCGCTCATTAAACTCAGAATGAAAAACTGCTGTCTAGTGAAAGGAGAGGGGAAAGTAAAATCTCATTCACTTCTATATGAATATTGGTCAAATTCTATTGATCATGTACAGTCGGGATGTATGGAAAGTGTGAGCCGCCGAGGGGGATCTTTTTCCCGTCTGTCGACTCACATTGAGTCCCGCGTCTGAAAGTCCTCCTGTCTCGGCTTCTGCTCGCTCATTAAGCTCAGAATTATCAAATGTTGTCTCCAGTGAACGGAGAAGAGAAGATGAGATTTCAGCCACTTTACTATGAATATTGGTCCAATTCTAATTTTCATGAACTGTAGGGATGGATGGAAACAGTCCGTGACCGAGGGGAAACATTTTCCCGTCTGTGAACTCACAGTGAGTCCCGCGTCTGAAAGTCTTGCTGTCTCGGATTCTGCTCACGGTGATTCCCGCGTCTGAAAGTCCTCCTGTCTCGGCTTCTGCTCGCTCACTAAGTTCAGAATGAAAAACTGCTGTCTAGTGAATGGAGAGGAGAAAGTAAAATCTCAGCCAATTTAATAAAAGTGTTTGTCAAATTCTAATGTTCATCAACAATCTGGGTGTATGAAAGTGGCCGAGGGAGATCTTTTTCCCTTCTGTGGACTCACACTGAGTATGGTATCTGAAAGTCTTCGTGTATCCGCTTCTGCTCTCTCATTAAGCTCACAATTAACGACTGCTGTCTCATGTGAAAGGAGAGACCTTCTTTAGAGGCTGCATTTCAGACCAGTGTGTGGAAAAAGCCCGAAAATCCACGTATCGCTGCTCAATATCTAATGTTTATCAACTTTCATTTCATGAATAAACAAAATAGACAGCAGTCTGAGGCCAGTGAGTCAACATCTGCGTTTTACTTCTTTCTGTCGCTGATAAAGCTCACAATTAACAAATGCTGTCTCCAGCGAAAGGAGAGGAGAAAATGACAATTCAGCCACTTTAATATGAATGTTTGTTGAATTCGAATGGTTGTGAATGATCTGGGTGTATGGAAACGGTCAGCGGCCGACCGGGATATTTTCCCTTCTGAGGACTCACAGTGAGTCCCGCGTCTGAAATTCCTCCTGTCTCGACTTCTGCTCACAGTGATTCCCGCGTCTGACAGTGCGCCTGTCTCGGCTTCTGCTCACAGCGAGTACCGGTTCTGAAGGTCCTTCCTGTCTCGGCTTCTGCTCGCTCATTAAACTCAGAATGAAAAACTGCTGTCTAGTGAAAGGAGAGGGGAAAGTAAAATCTCATTCACTTTTATATGAATATTGGTCAAATTCTATTGATCATGTACAGTCGGGATGTATGGAAAGTGTGAGCCGCCGAGGGGGATCTTTTTCCCGTCTGTCGACTCACATTGAGTCCCGCGTCTGAAAGTCCTCCTGTTTCGGCTTCTGCTCGCTCATTAAGCTCAGAATTATCAAATGCTGTCTCCAGTGAACGGAGAAGATAAGATGAGATTTCAGCCACTTTACTATGAATATTGGTCCAATTCTAATTTTCAGGAACTGTAGGGATGGATGGAAACAGTCCGTGACCGAGGGGAAACATTTTCCAGTCTGTGAGCTCACAGTGAGTACCGCGTCTGAAAGTCTTGCTGTCTCGGATTCTGCTCACGGTGATTCCCGCGTCTGAAAGTCCTCCTGTCTCGGCTTCTGCTCACAGCGAGTACCGGTTCTGAAGGTCCTTCCTGTCTCGGCTTCTGCTCGCTCATTAAACTCAGAATGAAAAACTGCTGTCTAGTGAAAGGAGAGGGGAAAGTAAAATCTCATTCACTTTTATATGAATATTGGTCAAATTCTATTGATCATGTACAGTCGGGATGTATGGAAAGTGTGAGCCGCCGAGGGGGATCTTTTTCCCGTCTGTCGACTCACATTGAGTCCCGCGTCTGAAAGTCCTCCTGTCTCGGCTTCTGCTCGCTCATTAAGCTCAGAATTATCAAATGCTGTCTCCAGTGAACGGAGAAGATAAGATGAGATTTCAGCCACTTTACTATGAATATTGGTCCAATTCTAATTTTCAGGAACTGTAGGGATGGATGGAAACAGTCCGTGACCGAGGGGAAACATTTTCCAGTCTGTGAGCTCACAGTGAGTACCGCGTCTGAAAGTCTTGCTGTCTCGGATTCTGCTCACGGTGATTCCCGCGTCTGAAAGTCCTCCTGTCTCGGCTTCTGCTCACAGCGAGTACCGGTTCTGAAGGTCCTTCCTGTCTCGGCTTCTGCTCGCTCATTAAACTCAGAATGAAAAACTGCTGTCTAGTGAAAGGAGAGGGGAAAGTAAAATCTCATTCACTTTTATATGAATATTGGTCAAATTCTATTGATCATGTACAGTCGGGATGTATGGAAAGTGTGAGCCGCCGAGGGGGATCTTTTTCCCGTCTGTCGACTCACATTGAGTCCCGCGTCTGAAAGTCCTCCTGTCTCGGCTTCTGCTCGCTCACTAAGCTCAGAATGAAAAACTGCTGTCTAGTGAATGGAGAGGAGAAAGTAAAATCTCAGCCAATTTAATAAAAGTGTTTGTCAAATTCTAATGTTCATCAACAATCTGGGTGTATGAAAGTGGCCGAGGGAGATCTTTTTCCCTTCTGTGGACTCACACTGAGTATGGTATCTGAAAGTCTTCGTGTATCCGCTTCTGCTCTCTCATTAAGCTCACAATTAACGACTGCTGTCTCATGTGAAAGGAGAGACCTTCTTTAGAGGCTGCATTTCAGACCAGTGTGTGAAAAAGCCCGAAAATCCACGTATCGCTGCTCAATATCTAATGTTTATCAACTTTCATTTCATGAATAAACAAAATAGACAGCAGTCTGAGGCCAGTGAGTCAACATCTGCGTTTTACTTCTTTCTGTCGCTGATAAAGCTCACAATTAACAAATGCTGTCTCCAGCGAAAGGAGAGGAGAAAATGACAATTCAGCCACTTTAATATGAATGTTTGTTGAATTCGAATGGTTGTGAATGATCTGGGTGTATGGAAACGGTCAGCGGCCGACCGGGATATTTTCCCTTCTGAGGACTCACAGTGAGTCCCGCGTCTGAAAGTCCTCCTGTTTCGGCTTCTGCTCGCTCATTAAGCTCAGAATTATCAAATGCTGTCTCCAGTGAACGGAGAAGATAAGATGAGATTTCAGCCACTTTACTATGAATATTGGTCCAATTCTAATTTTCAGGAACTGTAGGGATGGATGGAAACAGTCCGTGACCGAGGGGAAACATTTTCCAGTCTGTGAGCTCACAGTGAGTACCGCGTCTGAAAGTCTTGCTGTCTCGGATTCTGCTCACGGTGATTCCCGCGTCTGAAAGTCCTCCTGTCTCGGCTTCTGCTCACAGCGAGTACCGGTTCTGAAGGTCCTTCCTGTCTCGGCTTCTGCTCGCTCATTAAACTCAGAATGAAAAACTGCTGTCTAGTGAAAGGAGAGGGGAAAGTAAAATCTCATTCACTTTTATATGAATATTGGTCAAATTCTATTGATCATGTACAGTCGGGATGTATGGAAAGTGTGAGCCGCCGAGGGGGATCTTTTTCCCGTCTGTCGACTCACATTGAGTCCCGCGTCTGAAAGTCCTCCTGTCTCGGCTTCTGCTCGCTCACTAAGCTCAGAATGAAAAACTGCTGTCTAGTGAATGGAGAGGAGAAAGTAAAATCTCAGCCAATTTAATAAAAGTGTTTGTCAAATTCTAATGTTCATCAACAATCTGGGTGTATGAAAGTGGCCGAGGGAGATCTTTTTCCCTTCTGTGGACTCACACTGAGTATGGTATCTGAAAGTCTTCGTGTATCCGCTTCTGCTCTCTCATTAAGCTCACAATTAACGACTGCTGTCTCATGTGAAAGGAGAGACCTTCTTTAGAGGCTGCATTTCAGACCAGTGTGTGGAAAAAGCCCGAAAATCCACGTATCGCTGCTCAATATCTAATGTTTATCAACTTTCATTTCTTGAATAAACAAAATAGACAGCAGTCTGAGGCCAGTGAGTCAACATCTGCGTTTTACTTCTTTCTGTCGCTGATAAAGCTCACAATTAACAAATGCTGTCTCCAGCGAAAGGAGAGGAGAAAATGACAATTCAGCCACTTTAATATGAATGTTTGTTGAATTCGAATGGTTGTGAATGATCTGGGTGTATGGAAACGGTCAGCGGCCGACCGGGATATTTTCCCTTCTGAGGACTCACAGTGAGTCCCGCGTCTGAAATTCCTCCTGTCTCGACTTCTGCTCACAGTGATTCCCGCGTCTGACAGTGCGCCTGTCTCGGCTTCTGCTCACAGCGAGTACCGGTTCTGAAGGTCCTTCCTGTCTCGGCTTCTGCTCGCTCATTAAACTCAGAATGAAAAACTGCTGTCTAGTGAATGGAGAGGAGAAAGTAAAATCTCAGCCAATTTAATAAAAGTGTTTGTCAAATTCTAATGTTCATCAACAATCTGGGTGTATGAAAGTGGCCGAGGGAGATCTTTTTCCCTTCTGTGGACTCACACTGAGTATGGTATCTGAAAGTCTTCGTGTATCCGCTTCTGCTCTCTCATTAAGCTCACAATTAACGACTGCTGTCTCATGTGAAAGGAGAGACCTTCTTTAGAGGCTGCATTTCAGACCAGTGTGTGAAAAAGCCCGAAAATCCACGTATCGCTGCTCAATATCTAATGTTTATCAACTTTCATTTCATGAATAAACAAAATAGACAGCAGTCTGAGGCCAGTGAGTCAACATCTGCGTTTTACTTCTTTCTGTCGCTGATAAAGCTCACAATTAACAAATGCTGTCTCCAGCGAAAGGAGAGGAGAAAATGACAATTCAGCCACTTTAATATGAATGTTTGTTGAATTCGAATGGTTGTGAATGATCTGGGTGTATGGAAACGGTCAGCGGCCGACCGGGATATTTTCCCTTCTGAGGACTCACAGTGAGTCCCGCGTCTGAAATTCCTCCTGTCTCGACTTCTGCTCACAGTGATTCCCGCGTCTGACAGTGCGCCTGTCTCGGCTTCTGCTCACAGCGAGTCCCGCGTCTGAAGGTCCTTCCTGTCTCGGCTTCTGCTCGCTCATTAAACTCAGAATGAAAAACTGCTGTCTAGTGAAAGGAGAGGGGAAAGTAAAATCTCATTCACTTTACTATGAATATTGGTCCAATTCTAATTTTCAGTAACTGTAGGGATGGATGGAAACAGTCCATGACCGAGGGGAAACATTTTCCAGTCTGTGAGCTCACAGTGAGTACCGCGTCTGAAAGTCTTGCTGTCTCGGATTCTGCTCACGGTGATTCCCGCGTCTGAAAGTCCTCCTGTCTCGGCTTCTGCTCACAGCGAGTACCGGTTCTGAAGGTCCTTCCTGTCTCGGCTTCTGCTCGCTCATTAAACTCAGAATGAAAAACTGCTGTCTCCAGCGAAAGGAGAGGAGAAAATGACAATTCAGCCACTTTAATATGAATGTTTGTTGAATTCGAATGGTTGTGAATGATCTGGGTGTATGGAAACGGTCAGCGGCCGACCGGGATACTTTCCCTTCTGAGGACTCACAGTGAGTCCCGCGTCTGAAAGTCCTCCTGTTTCGGCTTCTGCTCGCTCATTAAGCTCAGAATTATCAAATGCTGTCTCCAGTGAACAGAGAAGATAAGATGAGATTTCAGCCACTTTACTATGAATATTGGTCCAATTCTAATTTTCAGGAACTGTAGGGATGGATGGAAACAGTCCGTGACCGAGGGGAAACATTTTCCAGTCTGTGAGCTCACAGTGAGTACCGCGTCTGAAAGTCCTCCTGTCTCGGCTTCTGCTCACAGCGAGTACCGGTTCTGAAGGTCCTTCCTGTCTCGGCTTCTGCTCGCTCATTAAACTCAGAATGAAAAACTGCTGTCTAGTGAAAGGAGAGGGGAAAGTAAAATCTCATTCACTTTTATATGAATATTGGTCAAATTCTATTGATCATGTACAGTCGGGATGTATGGAAAGTGTGAGCCGCCGAGGGGGATCTTTTTCCCGTCTGTCGACTCACATTGAGTCCCGCGTCTGAAAGTCCTCCTGTCTCGGCTTCTGCTCGCTCATTAAGCTCAGAATTATCAAATGCTGTCTCCAGTGAACGGAGAAGATAAGATGAGATTTCAGCCACTTTACTATGAATATTGGTCCAATTCTAATTTTCAGGAACTGTAGGGATGGATGGAAACAGTCCGTGACCGAGGGGAAACATTTTCCAGTCTGTGAGCTCACAGTGAATACCGCGTCTGAAAGTCTTGCTGTCTCGGATTCTGCTCACGGTGATTCCCGCGTCTGAAAGTCCTCCTGTCTCGGCTTCTGCTCACAGCGAGTACCGGTTCTGAACGTCCTCCCTGTCTCGGCTTCTGCTCGCTCATTAAACTCAGAATGAAAAACTGCTGTCTAGTGAAAGGAGAGGGGAAAGTAAAATCTCATTCACTTCTATATGAATATTGGTCAAATTCTATTGATCATGTACAGTCGGGATGTATGGAAAGTGTGAGCCGCCGAGGGGGATCTTTTTCCCGTCTGTCGACTCACATTGAGTCCCGCGTCTGAAAGTCCTCCTGTCTCGGCTTCTGCTCGCTCATTAAGCTCAGAATTATCAAATGTTGTCTCCAGTGAACGGAGAAGAGAAGATGAGATTTCAGCCACTTTACTATGAATATTGGTCCAATTCTAATTTTCATGAACTGTAGGGATGGATGGAAACAGTCCGTGACCGAGGGGAAACATTTTCCCGTCTGTGAACTCACAGTGAGTCCCGCGTCTGAAAGTCTTGCTGTCTCGGATTCTGCTCACGGTGATTCCCGCGTCTGAAAGTCCTCCTGTCTCGGCTTCTGCTCGCTCACTAAATTCAGAATGAAAAACTGCTGTCTAGTGAATGGAGAGGAGAAAGTAAAATCTCAGCCAATTTAATAAAAGTGTTTGTCAAATTCTAATGTTCATCAACAATCTGGGTGTATGAAAGTGGCCGAGGGAGATCTTTTTCCCTTCTGTGGACTCACACTGAGTATGGTATCTGAAAGTCTTCGTGTATCCGCTTCTGCTCTCTCATTAAGCTCACAATTAACGACTGCTGTCTCATGTGAAAGGAGAGACCTTCTTTAGAGGCTGCATTTCAGACCAGTGTGTGGAAAAAGCCCGAAAATCCACGTATCGCTGCTCAATATCTAATGTTTATCAACTTTCATTTCATGAATAAACAAAATAGACAGCAGTCTGAGGCCAGTGAGTCAACATCTGCGTTTTACTTCTTTCTGTCGCTGATAAAGCTCACAATTAACAAATGCTGTCTCCAGCGAAAGGAGAGGAGAAAATGACAATTCAGCCACTTTAATATGAATGTTTGTTGAATTCGAATGGTTGTGAATGATCTGGGTGTATGGAAACGGTCAGCGGCCGACCGGGATATTTTCCCTTCTGAGGACTCACAGTGAGTCCCGCGTCTGAAAGTCCTCCTGTCTCGGCTTCTGCTCACAGCGAGTACCGGTTCTGAAGGTCCTTCCTGTCTCGGCTTCTGCTCGCTCATTAAACTCAGAATGAAAAACTGCTGTCTCCAGCGAAAGGAGAGGAGAAAATGACAATTCAGCCACTTTAATATGAATGTTTGTTGAATTCGAATGGTTGTGAATGATCTGGGTGTGTGGAAACGGTCAGCGGCCGACCGGGATATTTTCCCTTCTGAGGACTCACAGTGAGTCCCGCGTCTGAAAGTCCTCCTGTTTCGGCTTCTGCTCGCTCATTAAGCTCAGAATTATCAAATGCTGTCTCCAGTGAACGGAGAAGATAAGATGAGATTTCAGCCACTTTACTATGAATATTGGTCCAATTCTAATTTTCAGGAACTGTAGGGATGGATGGAAACAGTCCGTGACCGAGGGGAAACATTTTCCAGTCTGTGAGCTCACAGTGAGTACCGCGTCTGAAAGTCTTGCTGTCTCGGATTCTGCTCACGGTGATTCCCGCGTCTGAAAGTCCTCCTGTTTCGGCTTCTGCTCGCTCATTAAGCTCAGAATTATCAAATGCTGTCTCCAGTGAACGGAGAAGATAAGATGAGATTTCAGCCACTTTACTATGAATATTGGTCCAATTCTAATTTTCAGGAACTGTAGGGATGGATGGAAACAGTCCGTGACCGAGGGGAAACATTTTCCAGTCTGTGAGCTCACAGTGGAGTACCGCGTCTGAAAGTCCTCCTGTCTCGGCTCCTGCTCACAGCGAGTACCGGTTCTGAAGGTCCTTCCTGTCTCGGCTTCTGCTCGCTCATTAAACTCAGAATGAAAAACTGCTGTCTAGTGAAAGGAGAGGGGAAAGTAAATCTCATTCACTTTTATATGAATATTGGTCAATTCTATTGATCATGTACAGTCGGGATGTATGGAAAGTGTGAGCCGCCG
>NW_026117434.1:0-10789 GCF_001640805.2 Lates calcarifer | reverse complement strand
TATTTTCCCTTCTGAGGACTCACAGTGAGTCCCGCGTCTGAAAGTCCTCCTGTTTCGGCTTCGCTCGCTCATTAAGCTCAGAATTATCAAATGCTGTCTCCAGTGAACGGAGAAGATAAGATGAGATTTCAGCCACTTTACTATGAATATTGGTCCAATTCTAATTTTCAGGAACTGTAGGGATGGATGGAAACAGTCCGTGACCGAGGGGAAACATTTTCCAGTCTGTGAGCTCACAGTGAGTACCGCGTCTGAAAGTCTTGCTGTCTCGGATTCTGCTCACGGTGATTCCCGCGTCTGAAAGTCCTCCTGTCTCGGCTTCTGCTCACAGCGAGTACCGGTTCTGAAGGTCCTTCCTGTCTCGGCTTCTGCTCGCTCATTAAACTCAGAATGAAAAACTGCTGTCTAGTGAAGGGAGAGGGGAAAGTAAAATCTCATCACTTTTATATGAATATTGGTCAAATTCTATTGATCATGTACAGTCGGGATGTATGGAAAGTGTGAGCCGGCCGAGGGGGATCTTTTTCCCGTCTGTCGACTCACATTTGAGTCCCGCGTCTGAAAGTCCTCCTGTCTCGGCTTCTGCTCGCTCACTAAGCTCAGAATGAAAAACTGCTGTCTAGTGAATGGAGAGGAGAAAGTAAAATCTCAGCCAATTTAATAAAAGTGTTTGTCAAATTCTAATGTTCATCAACAATCTGGGTGTATGAAAGTGGCCGAGGGAGATCTTTTTCCCTTCTGTGGACTCACACTGAGTATGGTATCTGAAAGTCTTCGTGTATCCGCTTCTGCTCTCTCATTAAGCTCACAATTAACGACTGCTGTCTCATGTGAAAGGAGAGACCTTCTTTAGAGGCTGCATTTCAGACCAGTGTGTGGAAAAAGCCCGAAAATCCACGTATCGCTGCTCAATATCTAATGTTTATCAACTTTCATTTCTTGAATAAACAAAATAGACAGCAGTCTGAGGCCAGTGAGTCAACATCTGCGTTTTACTTCTTTCTGTCGCTGATAAAGCTCACAATTAACAAATGCTGTCTCCAGCGAAAGGAGAGGAGAAAATGACAATTCAGCCACTTTAATATGAATGTTTGTTGAATTCGAATGGTTGTGAATGATCTGGGTGTATGGAAACGGTCAGCGGCCGACCGGGATATTTTCCCTTCTGAGGACTCACAGTGAGTCCCGCGTCTGAAATTCCTCCTGTCTCGACTTCTGCTCACAGTGATTCCCGCGTCTGACAGTGCGCCTGTCTCGGCTTCTGCTCACAGCGAGTACCGGTTCTGAAGGTCCTTCCTGTCTCGGCTTCTGCTCGCTCATTAAACTCAGAATGAAAAACTGCTGTCTAGTGAATGGAGAGGAGAAAGTAAAATCTCAGCCAATTTAATAAAAGTGTTTGTCAAATTCTAATGTTCATCAACAATCTGGGTGTATGAAAGTGGCCGAGGGAGATCTTTTTCCCTTCTGTGGACTCACACTGAGTATGGTATCTGAAAGTCTTCGTGTATCCGCTTCTGCTCTCTCATTAAGCTCACAATTAACGACTGCTGTCTCATGTGAAAGGAGAGACCTTCTTTAGAGGCTGCATTTCAGACCAGTGTGTGAAAAAGCCCGAAAATCCACGTATCGCTGCTCAATATCTAATGTTTATCAACTTTCATTTCATGAATAAACAAAATAGACAGCAGTCTGAGGCCAGTGAGTCAACATCTGCGTTTTACTTCTTTCTGTCGCTGATAAAGCTCACAATTAACAAATGCTGTCTCCAGCGAAAGGAGAGGAGAAAATGACAATTCAGCCACTTTAATATGAATGTTTGTTGAATTCGAATGGTTGTGAATGATCTGGGTGTATGGAAACGGTCAGCGGCCGACCGGGATATTTTCCCTTCTGAGGACTCACAGTGAGTCCCGCGTCTGAAATTCCTCCTGTCTCGACTTCTGCTCACAGTGATTCCCGCGTCTGACAGTGCGCCTGTCTCGGCTTCTGCTCACAGCGAGTCCCGCGTCTGAAGGTCCTTCCTGTCTCGGCTTCTGCTCGCTCATTAAACTCAGAATGAAAAACTGCTGTCTAGTGAAAGGAGAGGGGAAAGTAAAATCTCATTCACTTTACTATGAATATTGGTCCAATTCTAATTTTCAGTAACTGTAGGGATGGATGGAAACAGTCCATGACCGAGGGGAAACATTTTCCAGTCTGTGAGCTCACAGTGAGTACCGCGTCTGAAAGTCTTGCTGTCTCGGATTCTGCTCACGGTGATTCCCGCGTCTGAAAGTCCTCCTGTCTCGGCTTCTGCTCACAGCGAGTACCGGTTCTGAAGGTCCTTCCTGTCTCGGCTTCTGCTCGCTCATTAAACTCAGAATGAAAAACTGCTGTCTCCAGCGAAAGGAGAGGAGAAAATGACAATTCAGCCACTTTAATATGAATGTTTGTTGAATTCGAATGGTTGTGAATGATCTGGGTGTATGGAAACGGTCAGCGGCCGACCGGGATACTTTCCCTTCTGAGGACTCACAGTGAGTCCCGCGTCTGAAAGTCCTCCTGTTTCGGCTTCTGCTCGCTCATTAAGCTCAGAATTATCAAATGCTGTCTCCAGTGAACAGAGAAGATAAGATGAGATTTCAGCCACTTTACTATGAATATTGGTCCAATTCTAATTTTCAGGAACTGTAGGGATGGATGGAAACAGTCCGTGACCGAGGGGAAACATTTTCCAGTCTGTGAGCTCACAGTGAGTACCGCGTCTGAAAGTCCTCCTGTCTCGGCTTCTGCTCACAGCGAGTACCGGTTCTGAAGGTCCTTCCTGTCTCGGCTTCTGCTCGCTCATTAAACTCAGAATGAAAAACTGCTGTCTAGTGAAAGGAGAGGGGAAAGTAAAATCTCATTCACTTTTATATGAATATTGGTCAAATTCTATTGATCATGTACAGTCGGGATGTATGGAAAGTGTGAGCCGCCGAGGGGGATCTTTTTCCCGTCTGTCGACTCACATTGAGTCCCGCGTCTGAAAGTCCTCCTGTCTCGGCTTCTGCTCGCTCATTAAGCTCAGAATTATCAAATGCTGTCTCCAGTGAACGGAGAAGATAAGATGAGATTTCAGCCACTTTACTATGAATATTGGTCCAATTCTAATTTTCAGGAACTGTAGGGATGGATGGAAACAGTCCGTGACCGAGGGGAAACATTTTCCAGTCTGTGAGCTCACAGTGAATACCGCGTCTGAAAGTCTTGCTGTCTCGGATTCTGCTCACGGTGATTCCCGCGTCTGAAAGTCCTCCTGTCTCGGCTTCTGCTCACAGCGAGTACCGGTTCTGAACGTCCTCCCTGTCTCGGCTTCTGCTCGCTCATTAAACTCAGAATGAAAAACTGCTGTCTAGTGAAAG
This sequence comes from Lates calcarifer, assembly GCF_001640805.2. Classification (NCBI taxonomy): domain Eukaryota; kingdom Metazoa; phylum Chordata; class Actinopteri; family Centropomidae; genus Lates; species Lates calcarifer. Next base: position 7,406 of record NW_026117434.1, on the reverse strand, counting down.
GAGAGGGGAAAGTAAAATCTCATTCACTTCTATATGAATATTGGTCAAATTCTATTGATCATGTACAGTCGGGATGTATGGAAAGTGTGAGCCGCCGAGGGGGATCTTTTTCCCGTCTGTCGACTCACATTGAGTCCCGCGTCTGAAAGTCCTCCTGTCTCGGCTTCTGCTCGCTCATTAAGCTCAGAATTATCAAATGTTGTCTCCAGTGAACGGAGAAGAGAAGATGAGATTTCAGCCACTTTACTATGAATATTGGTCCAATTCTAATTTTCATGAACTGTAGGGATGGATGGAAACAGTCCGTGACCGAGGGGAAACATTTTCCCGTCTGTGAACTCACAGTGAGTCCCGCGTCTGAAAGTCTTGCTGTCTCGGATTCTGCTCACGGTGATTCCCGCGTCTGAAAGTCCTCCTGTCTCGGCTTCTGCTCGCTCACTAAATTCAGAATGAAAAACTGCTGTCTAGTGAATGGAGAGGAGAAAGTAAAATCTCAGCCAATTTAATAAAAGTGTTTGTCAAATTCTAATGTTCATCAACAATCTGGGTGTATGAAAGTGGCCGAGGGAGATCTTTTTCCCTTCTGTGGACTCACACTGAGTATGGTATCTGAAAGTCTTCGTGTATCCGCTTCTGCTCTCTCATTAAGCTCACAATTAACGACTGCTGTCTCATGTGAAAGGAGAGACCTTCTTTAGAGGCTGCATTTCAGACCAGTGTGTGGAAAAAGCCCGAAAATCCACGTATCGCTGCTCAATATCTAATGTTTATCAACTTTCATTTCATGAATAAACAAAATAGACAGCAGTCTGAGGCCAGTGAGTCAACATCTGCGTTTTACTTCTTTCTGTCGCTGATAAAGCTCACAATTAACAAATGCTGTCTCCAGCGAAAGGAGAGGAGAAAATGACAATTCAGCCACTTTAATATGAATGTTTGTTGAATTCGAATGGTTGTGAATGATCTGGGTGTATGGAAACGGTCAGCGGCCGACCGGGATATTTTCCCTTCTGAGGACTCACAGTGAGTCCCGCGTCTGAAAGTCCTCCTGTCTCGGCTTCTGCTCACAGCGAGTACCGGTTCTGAAGGTCCTTCCTGTCTCGGCTTCTGCTCGCTCATTAAACTCAGAATGAAAAACTGCTGTCTCCAGCGAAAGGAGAGGAGAAAATGACAATTCAGCCACTTTAATATGAATGTTTGTTGAATTCGAATGGTTGTGAATGATCTGGGTGTGTGGAAACGGTCAGCGGCCGACCGGGATATTTTCCCTTCTGAGGACTCACAGTGAGTCCCGCGTCTGAAAGTCCTCCTGTTTCGGCTTCTGCTCGCTCATTAAGCTCAGAATTATCAAATGCTGTCTCCAGTGAACGGAGAAGATAAGATGAGATTTCAGCCACTTTACTATGAATATTGGTCCAATTCTAATTTTCAGGAACTGTAGGGATGGATGGAAACAGTCCGTGACCGAGGGGAAACATTTTCCAGTCTGTGAGCTCACAGTGAGTACCGCGTCTGAAAGTCTTGCTGTCTCGGATTCTGCTCACGGTGATTCCCGCGTCTGAAAGTCCTCCTGTTTCGGCTTCTGCTCGCTCATTAAGCTCAGAATTATCAAATGCTGTCTCCAGTGAACGGAGAAGATAAGATGAGATTTCAGCCACTTTACTATGAATATTGGTCCAATTCTAATTTTCAGGAACTGTAGGGATGGATGGAAACAGTCCGTGACCGAGGGGAAACATTTTCCAGTCTGTGAGCTCACAGTGAGTACCGCGTCTGAAAGTCCTCCTGTCTCGGCTCCTGCTCACAGCGAGTACCGGTTCTGAAGGTCCTTCCTGTCTCGGCTTCTGCTCGCTCATTAAACTCAGAATGAAAAACTGCTGTCTAGTGAAAGGAGAGGGGAAAGTAAAATCTCATTCACTTTTATATGAATATTGGTCAAATTCTATTGATCATGTACAGTCGGGATGTATGGAAAGTGTGAGCCGCCGAGGGGGATCTTTTTCCCGTCTGTGAACTCACAGTGAGTCCCGCGTCTGAAAGTCCTCCTGTTTCGGCTTCTGCTCGCTCATTAAGCTCAGAATTATCAAATGCTGTCTCCAGTGAACGGAGAAGAGAAGATGAGATTTCAGCCACTTTACTATGAATATTGGTCCAATTCTAATTTTCAGGAACTGTAGGGATGGATGGAAACAGTCCGTGACCGAGGGGAAACATTTTCCAGTCTGTGAGCTCACAGTGAGTACCGCGTCTGAAAGTCCTCCTGTCTCGGCTTCTGCTCACAGCGAGTACCGGTTCTGAAGGTCCTTCCTGTCTCGGCTTCTGCTCGCTCATTAAACTCAGAATGAAAAACTGCTGTCTAGTGAAAGGAGAGGGGAAAGTAAAATCTCATTCACTTTTATATGAATATTGGTCAAATTCTATTGATCATGTACAGTCGGGATGTATGGAAAGTGTGAGCCGCCGAGGGGGATCTTTTTCCCGTCTGTCCACTCACATTGAGTCCCGCGTCTGAAAGTCCTCCTGTCTCGGCTTCTGCTCGCTCACTAAGCTCAGAATGAAAAACTGCTGTCTAGTGAAAGGAGAGGGGAAAGTAAAATCTCATTCACTTTACTATGAATATTGGTCCAATTCTAATTTTCAGTAACTGTAGGGATGGATGGAAACAGTCCATGACCGAGGGGAAACATTTTCCAGTCTGTGAGCTCACAGTGAGTACCGCGTCTGAAAGTCTTGCTGTCTCGGATTCTGCTCACGGTGATTCCCGCGTCTGAAAGTCCTCCTGTCTCGGCTTCTGCTCGCTCACTAAGCTCAGAATGAAAAACTGCTGTCTAGTGAATGGAGAGGAGAAAGTAAAATCTCAGCCAATTTAATAAAAGTGTTTGTCAAATTCTAATGTTCATCAACAATCTGGGTGTATGAAAGTGGCCGAGGGAGATCTTTTTCCCTTCTGTGGACTCACACTGAGTATGGTATCTGAAAGTCTTCGTGTATCCGCTTCTGCTCTCTCATTAAGCTCACAATTAACGACTGCTGTCTCATGTGAAAGGAGAGACCTTCTTTAGAGGCTGCATTTCAGACCAGTGTGTGAAAAAGCCCGAAAATCCACGTATCGCTGCTCAATATCTAATGTTTATCAACTTTCATTTCATGAATAAACAAAATAGACAGCAGTCTGAGGCCAGTGAGTCAACATCTGCGTTTTACTTCTTTCTGTCGCTGATAAAGCTCACAATTAACAAATGCTGTCTCCAGCGAAAGGAGAGGAGAAAATGACAATTCAGCCACTTTAATATGAATGTTTGTTGAATTCGAATGGTTGTGAATGATCTGGGTGTATGGAAACGGTCAGCGGCCGACCGGGATATTTTCCCTTCTGAGGACTCACAGTGAGTCCCGCGTCTGAAATTCCTCCTGTCTCGACTTCTGCTCGCTCATTAAGCTCAGAATTATCAAATGCTGTCTCCAGTGAACGGAGAAGATAAGATGAGATTTCAGCCACTTTACTATGAATATTGGTCCAATTCTAATTTTCAGGAACTGTAGGGATGGATGGAAACAGTCCGTGACCGAGGGGAAACATTTTCCAGTCTGTGAGCTCACAGTGAGTACCGCGTCTGAAAGTCCTCCTGTCTCGGCTTCTGCTCACAGCGAGTACCGGTTCTGAAGGTCCTTCCTGTCTCGGCTTCTGCTCGCTCATTAAGCTCAGAATTATCAAATGCTGTCTCCAGTGAACGGAGAAGATAAGATGAGATTTCAGCCACTTTACTATGAATATTGGTCCAATTCCAATTTTCAGGAACTGTAGGGATGGATGGAAACAGTCCGTGACCGAGGGGAAACATTTTCCAGTCTGTGAGCTCACAGTGAGTACCGCGTCTGAAAGTCTTGCTGTCTCGGATTCTGCTCACGGTGATTCCCGCGTCTGAAAGTCCTCCTGTCTCGGCTTCTGCTCACAGCGAGTACCGGTTCTGAAGGTCCTTCCTGTCTCGGCTTCTGCTCGCTCATTAAACTCAGAATGAAAAACTGCTGTCTAGTGAAAGGAGAGGGGAAAGTAAAATCTCATTCACTTTTATATGAATATTGGTCAAATTCTATTGATCATGTACAGTCGGGATGTATGGAAAGTGTGAGCCGCCGAGGGGGATCTTTTTCCCGTCTGTCGACTCACATTGAGTCCCGCGTCTGAAAGTCCTCCTGTCTCGGCTTCTGCTCGCTCACTAAGCTCAGAATGAAAAACTGCTGTCTAGTGAAAGGAGAGGGGAAAGTAAAATCTCATTCACTTTACTATGAATATTGGTCCAATTCTAATTTTCAGTAACTGTAGGGATGGATGGAAACAGTCCATGACCGAGGGGAAACATTTTCCAGTCTGTGAGCTCACAGTGAGTACCGCGTCTGAAAGTCTTGCTGTCTCGGATTCTGCTCACGGTGATTCCCGCGTCTGAAAGTCCTCCTGTCTCGGCTTCTGCTCACAGCGAGTACCGGTTCTGAAGGTCCTTCCTGTCTCGGCTTCTGCTCGCTCATTAAACTCAGAATGAAAAACTGCTGTCTCCAGCGAAAGGAGAGGAGAAAATGACAATTCAGCCACTTTAATATGAATGTTTGTTGAATTCGAATGGTTGTGAATGATCTGGGTGTATGGAAACGGTCAGCGGCCGACCGGGATATTTTCCCTTCTGAGGACTCACAGTGAGTACCGCGTCTGAAAGTCTTGCTGTCTCGGATTCTGCTCACGGTGATTCCCGCGTCTGAAAGTCCTCCTGTCTCGGCTTCTGCTCACAGCGAGTACCGGTTCTGAAGGTCCTTCCTGTCTCGGCTTCTGCTCGCTCATTAAACTCAGAATGAAAAACTGCTGTCTAGTGAAAGGAGAGGGGAAAGTAAAATCTCATTCACTTTTATATGAATATTGGTCAAATTCTATTGATCATGTACAGTCGGGATGTATGGAAAGTGTGAGCCGCCGAGGGGGATCTTTTTCCCGTCTGTCGACTCACATTGAGTCCCGCGTCTGAAAGTCCTCCTGTTTCGGCTTCTGCTCGCTCATTAAGCTCAGAATTATCAAATGCTGTCTCCAGTGAACGGAGAAGATAAGATGAGATTTCACCCACTTTACTATGAATATTGGTCCAATTCCAATTTTCAGGAACTGTAGGGATGGATGGAAACAGTCCGTGACCGAGGGGAAACATTTTCCAGTCTGTGAGCTCACAGTGAGTACCGCGTCTGAAAGTCTTGCTGTCTCGGATTCTGCTCACGGTGATTCCCGCGTCTGAAAGTCCTCCTGTCTCGGCTTCTGCTCACAGCGAGTACCGGTTCTGAAGGTCCTTCCTGTCTCGGCTTCTGCTCGCTCATTAAACTCAGAATGAAAAACTGCTGTCTCCAGCGAAAGGAGAGGAGAAAATGACAATTCAGCCACTTTAATATGAATGTTTGTTGAATTCGAATGGTTGTGAATGATCTGGGTGTATGGAAACGGTCAGCGGCCGACCGGGATATTTTCCCTTCTGAGGACTCACAGTGAGTCCCGCGTCTGAAAGTCCTCCTGTCTCGGCTTCTGCTCACAGCGAGTACCGGTTCTGAAGGTCCTTCCTGTCTCGGCTTCTGCTCGCTCATTAAACTCAGAATGAAAAACTGCTGTCTCCAGCGAAAGGAGAGGAGAAAATGACAATTCAGCCACTTTAATATGAATGTTTGTTGAATTCGAATGGTTGTGAATGATCTGGGTGTATGGAAACGGTCAGCGGCCGACCGGGATATTTTTCCCTTCTGAGGACTCACAGTGAGTCCCGCGTCTGAAAGTCCTCCTGTTTCGGCTTCTGCTCGCTCATTAAGCTCAGAATTATCAAATGCTGTCTCCAGTGAACGGAGAAGATAAGATGAGATTTCAGCCACTTTACTATGAATATTGGTCCAATTCTAATTTTCAGGAACTGTAGGGATGGATGGAAAAAGTCCGTGACCGAGGGGAAACATTTTTCCAGTCTGTGAGCTCACAGTGAGTACCGCGTCTGAAAGTCTTGCTGTCTCGGATTCTGCTCACGGTGATTCCCGCGTCTGAAAGTCCTCCTGTCTCGGCTTCTGCTCACAGCGAGTACCGGTTCTGAACGTCCTCCCTGTCTCGGCTTCTGCTCGCTCATTAAACTCAGAATGAAAAACTGCTGTCTAGTGAAAGGAGAGGGGAAAGTAAAATCTCATTCACTTCTATATGAATATTGGTCAAATTCTATTGATCATGTACAGTCGGGATGTATGGAAAGTGTGAGCCGCCGAGGGGGATCTTTTTCCCGTCTGTCGACTCACATTGAGTCCCGCGTCTGAAAGTCCTCCTGTCTCGGCTTCTGCTCGCTCATTAAGCTCAGAATTATCAAATGTTGTCTCCAGTGAACGGAGAAGAGAAGATGAGATTTCAGCCACTTTACTATGAATATTGGTCCAATTCTAATTTTCATGAACTGTAGGGATGGATGGAAACAGTCCGTGACCGAGGGGAAACATTTTCCCGTCTGTGAACTCACAGTGAGTCCCGCGTCTGAAAGTCTTGCTGTCTCGGATTCTGCTCACGGTGATTCCCGCGTCTGAAAGTCCTCCTGTCTCGGCTTCTGCTCGCTCACTAAGTTCAGAATGAAAAACTGCTGTCTAGTGAATGGAGAGGAGAAAGTAAAATCTCAGCCAATTTAATAAAAGTGTTTGTCAAATTCTAATGTTCATCAACAATCTGGGTGTATGAAAGTGGCCGAGGGAGATCTTTTTCCCTTCTGTGGACTCACACTGAGTATGGTATCTGAAAGTCTTCGTGTATCCGCTTCTGCTCTCTCATTAAGCTCACAATTAACGACTGCTGTCTCATGTGAAAGGAGAGACCTTCTTTAGAGGCTGCATTTCAGACCAGTGTGTGGAAAAAGCCCGAAAATCCACGTATCGCTGCTCAATATCTAATGTTTATCAACTTTCATTTCATGAATAAACAAAATAGACAGCAGTCTGAGGCCAGTGAGTCAACATCTGCGTTTTACTTCTTTCTGTCGCTGATAAAGCTCACAATTAACCAAATGCTGTCTCCAGCGAAAGGAGAGGAGAAAATGACAATTCAGCCACTTTAATATGAATGTTTGTTGAATTCGAATGGTTGTGAATGATCTGGGTGTATGGAAACGGTCAGCGGCCGACCGGGATATTTTCCCTTCTGAGGACTCACAGTGAGTCCCGCGTCTGAAATTCCTCCTGTCTCGACTTCTGCTCACAGTGATTCCCGCGTCTGACAGTGCGCCTGTCTCGGCTTCTGCTCACAGCGAGTACCGGTTCTGAAGGTCCTTCCTGTCTCGGCTTCTGCTCTCGCTCATTAAACTCAGAATGAAAAACTGCTGTCTAGTGAAAGGAGAGGGGAAAGTAAAATCTCATTCACTTTT
>NW_026117433.1:0-19317 GCF_001640805.2 Lates calcarifer | reverse complement strand
TAATGTTCATCAACAATCTGGGTGTATGAAAGTGGCCGAGGGAGATCTTTTTCCCTTCTGTGGACTCACACTGAGTATGGTATCTGAAAGTCTTCGTGTATCCGCTTCTGCTCTCTCATTAAGCTCACAATTAACGACTGCTGTCTCATGTGAAAGGAGAGACCTTCTTTAGAGGCTGCATTTCAGACCAGTGTGTGGAAAAAGCCCGAAAATCCACGTATCGCTGCTCATATCTAATGTTATCAACTTTCATTTCATGAATAAACAAAATAGACAGCAGTCTGAGGCCAGTGAGTCAACATCTGCGTTTTTACTTCTTTCTGTCGCTGATAAAGCTCACAATTAACAAATGCTGTCTCCAGCGAAAGGAGAGGAGAAAATGACAATTCAGCCACTTTAATATGAATGTTTGTTGAATTCGAATGGTTGTGAATGATCTGGGTGTATGGAAACGGTCAGCGGCCGGACCGGGGATATTTTCCCTTCTGAGGACTCACAGTGAGTCCCCGCGTCTGAAATTCCTCCTGTCTCGACTTCTGCTCACAGTGATTCCCGCGTCTGACAGTGCGCCTGTCTCGGCTTCTGCCTCACAGCGAGTACCGGTTTCTGAAGGTCCTTCCTGTCTCGGCTTCTGCTCGCTCATTAAACTCAGAATGAAAAACTGCTGTCTAGTGAAAGGAGAGGGGAAAGTAAATCTCATTCACTTTTATATGAATATTGGTCAAATTCTATTGATCATGTACAGTCGGGATGTATGGAAAGTGTGAGCCGCCGAGGGGGATCTTTTTCCCGTCTGTCGACTCACATTGAGTCCCGCGTCTGAAAGTCCTCCTGTTTCGGCTTCTGCTCGCTCATTAAGCTCAGAATTATCAAATGCTGTCTCCAGTGAACGGAGAAGATAAGATGAGATTTCACCCACTTTACTATGAATATTGGTCCAATTCCAATTTTCAGGAACTGTAGGGATGGATGGAAACAGTCCGTGACCGAGGGGAAACATTTTCCAGTCTGTGAGCTCACAGTGAGTACCGGCGTCTGAAAGTCTTGCTGTCTCGGATTCTGCTCACGGTGATTCCCGGCGTCTGAAAGTCCTCCTGTCTCGGCTTCTGCTCACAGCGAGTACCGGTTCTGAAGGTCCTTCCTGTCTCGGCTTCTGCTCGCTCATTAAACTCAGAATGAAAAACTGCTGTCTCCAGCGAAAGGAGAGGAGAAAATGACAATTCAGCCACTTTAATATGAATGTTTGTTGAATTCGAATGGTTGTGAATGATCTGGGTGTATGGAAACGGTCAGCGGCCGACCGGGATATTTTCCCTTCTGAGGACTCACAGTGAGTCCCGCGTCTGAAAGTCCTCCTGTCTCGGCTTCTGCTCACAGCGAGTACCGGTTCTGAAGGTCCTTCCTGTCTCGGCTTCTGCTCGCTCATTAAACTCAGAATGAAAAACTGCTGTCTCCAGCGAAAGGAGAGGAGAAAATGACAATTCAGCCACTTTAATATGAATGTTTGTTGAATTCGAATGGTTGTGAATGATCTGGGTGTATGGAAACGGTCAGCGGCCGACCGGGATATTTTCCCTTCTGAGGACTCACAGTGAGTCCCGCGTCTGAAAGTCCTCCTGTTTCGGCTTCTGCTCGCTCATTAAGCTCAGAATTATCAAATGCTGTCTCCAGTGAACGGAGAAGATAAGATGAGATTTCAGCCACTTTACTATGAATATTGGTCCAATTCTAATTTTCAGGAACTGTAGGGATGGATGGAAAAAGTCCGTGACCGAGGGGAAACATTTTCCAGTCTGTGAGCTCACAGTGAGTACCGCGTCTGAAAGTCTTGCTGTCTCGGATTCTGCTCACGGTGATTCCCGCGTCTGAAAGTCCTCCTGTCTCGGCTTCTGCTCACAGCGAGTACCGGTTCTGAACGTCCTCCCTGTCTCGGCTTCTGCTCGCTCATTAAACTCAGAATGAAAAACTGCTGTCTAGTGAAAGGAGAGGGGAAAGTAAAATCTCATTCACTTCTATATGAATATTGGTCAAATTCTATTGATCATGTACAGTCGGGATGTATGGAAAGTGTGAGCCGCCGAGGGGGATCTTTTTCCCGTCTGTCGACTCACATTGAGTCCCGCGTCTGAAAGTCCTCCTGTCTCGGCTTCTGCTCGCTCATTAAGCTCAGAATTATCAAATGTTGTCTCCAGTGAACGGAGAAGAGAAGATGAGATTTCAGCCACTTTACTATGAATATTGGTCCAATTCTAATTTTCATGAACTGTAGGGATGGATGGAAACAGTCCGTGACCGAGGGGAAACATTTTCCCGTCTGTGAACTCACAGTGAGTCCCGCGTCTGAAAGTCTTGCTGTCTCGGATTCTGCTCACGGTGATTCCGCGTCTGAAAGTCCTCCTGTCTCGGCTTCTGCTCACAGCGAGTACCGGTTCTGAACGTCCTCCTGTCTCGGCTTCTGCTCGCTCATTAAACTCAGAATGAAAAACTGCTGTCTAGTGAAAGGAGAGGGGAAAGTAAAATCTCATTCACTTCTATATGAATATTGGTCAAATTCTATTGATCATGTACAGTCGGGATGTATGGAAAGTGTGAGCCGCCGAGGGGGATCTTTTTCCCGTCTGTCGACTCACATTGAGTCCCGCGTCTGAAAGTCCTCCTGTCTCGGCTTCTGCTCGCTCATTAAGCTCAGAATTATCAAATGTTGTCTCCAGTGAACGGAGAAGAGAAGATGAGATTTCAGCCACTTTACTATGAATATTGGTCCAATTCTAATTTTCATGAACTGTAGGGATGGATGGAAACAGTCCGTGACCGAGGGGAAACATTTTCCCGTCTGTGAACTCACAGTGAGTCCCGCGTCTGAAAGTCTTGCTGTCTCGGATTCTGCTCACGGTGATTCCCGCGTCTGAAAGTCCTCCTGTCTCGGCTTCTGCTCGCTCACTAAGTTCAGAATGAAAAACTGCTGTCTAGTGAATGGAGAGGAGAAAGTAAAATCTCAGCCAATTTAATAAAAGTGTTTGTCAAATTCTAATGTTCATCAACAATCTGGGTGTATGAAAGTGGCCGAGGGAGATCTTTTTCCCTTCTGTGGACTCACACTGAGTATGGTATCTGAAAGTCTTCGTGTATCCGCTTCTGCTCTCTCATTAAGCTCACAATTAACGACTGCTGTCTCATGTGAAAGGAGAGACCTTCTTTAGAGGCTGCATTTCAGACCAGTGTGTGGAAAAAGCCCGAAAATCCACGTATCGCTGCTCAATATCTAATGTTTATCAACTTTCATTTCATGAATAAACAAAATAGACAGCAGTCTGAGGCCAGTGAGTCAACATCTGCGTTTTACTTCTTTCTGTCGCTGATAAAGCTCACAATTAACAAATGCTGTCTCCAGCGAAAGGAGAGGAGAAAATGACAATTCAGCCACTTTAATATGAATGTTTGTTGAATTCGAATGGTTGTGAATGATCTGGGTGTATGGAAACGGTCAGCGGCCGACCGGGATATTTTCCCTTCTGAGGACTCACAGTGAGTCCCGCGTCTGAAATTCCTCCTGTCTCGACTTCTGCTCACAGTGATTCCCGCGTCTGACAGTGCGCCTGTCTCGGCTTCTGCTCACAGCGAGTACCGGTTCTGAAGGTCCTTCCTGTCTCGGCTTCTGCTCGCTCATTAAACTCAGAATGAAAAACTGCTGTCTAGTGAAAGGAGAGGGGAAAGTAAAATCTCATTCACTTTTATATGAATATTGGTCAAATTCTATTGATCATGTACAGTCGGGATGTATGGAAAGTGTGAGCCGCCGAGGGGGATCTTTTTCCCGTCTGTCGACTCACATTGAGTCCCGCGTCTGAAAGTCCTCCTGTTTCGGCTTCTGCTCGCTCATTAAGCTCAGAATTATCAAATGCTGTCTCCAGTGAACGGAGAAGATAAGATGAGATTTCAGCCACTTTACTATGAATATTGGTCCAATTCTAATTTTCAGGAACTGTAGGGATGGATGGAAACAGTCCGTGACCGAGGGGAAACATTTTCCAGTCTGTGAGCTCACAGTGAGTACCGCGTCTGAAAGTCTTGCTGTCTCGGATTCTGCTCACGGTGATTCCCGCGTCTGAAAGTCCTCCTGTCTCGGCTTCTGCTCACAGCGAGTACCGGTTCTGAAGGTCCTTCCTGTCTCGGCTTCTGCTCGCTCATTAAACTCAGAATGAAAAACTGCTGTCTAGTGAAAGGAGAGGGGAAAGTAAAATCTCATTCACTTTTATATGAATATTGGTCAAATTCTATTGATCATGTACAGTCGGGATGTATGGAAAGTGTGAGCCGCCGAGGGGGATCTTTTTCCCGTCTGTCGACTCACATTGAGTCCCGCGTCTGAAAGTCCTCCTGTCTCGGCTTCTGCTCGCTCATTAAGCTCAGAATTATCAAATGCTGTCTCCAGTGAACGGAGAAGATAAGATGAGATTTCAGCCACTTTACTATGAATATTGGTCCAATTCTAATTTTCAGGAACTGTAGGGATGGATGGAAACAGTCCGTGACCGAGGGGAAACATTTTCCAGTCTGTGAGCTCACAGTGAGTACCGCGTCTGAAAGTCTTGCTGTCTCGGATTCTGCTCACGGTGATTCCCGCGTCTGAAAGTCCTCCTGTCTCGGCTTCTGCTCACAGCGAGTACCGGTTCTGAAGGTCCTTCCTGTCTCGGCTTCTGCTCGCTCATTAAACTCAGAATGAAAAACTGCTGTCTAGTGAAAGGAGAGGGGAAAGTAAAATCTCATTCACTTTTATATGAATATTGGTCAAATTCTATTGATCATGTACAGTCGGGATGTATGGAAAGTGTGAGCCGCCGAGGGGGATCTTTTTCCCGTCTGTCGACTCACATTGAGTCCCGCGTCTGAAAGTCCTCCTGTCTCGGCTTCTGCTCGCTCACTAAGCTCAGAATGAAAAACTGCTGTCTAGTGAATGGAGAGGAGAAAGTAAAATCTCAGCCAATTTAATAAAAGTGTTTGTCAAATTCTAATGTTCATCAACAATCTGGGTGTATGAAAGTGGCCGAGGGAGATCTTTTTCCCTTCTGTGGACTCACACTGAGTATGGTATCTGAAAGTCTTCGTGTATCCGCTTCTGCTCTCTCATTAAGCTCACAATTAACGACTGCTGTCTCATGTGAAAGGAGAGACCTTCTTTAGAGGCTGCATTTCAGACCAGTGTGTGAAAAAGCCCGAAAATCCACGTATCGCTGCTCAATATCTAATGTTTATCAACTTTCATTTCATGAATAAACAAAATAGACAGCAGTCTGAGGCCAGTGAGTCAACATCTGCGTTTTACTTCTTTCTGTCGCTGATAAAGCTCACAATTAACAAATGCTGTCTCCAGCGAAAGGAGAGGAGAAAATGACAATTCAGCCACTTTAATATGAATGTTTGTTGAATTCGAATGGTTGTGAATGATCTGGGTGTATGGAAACGGTCAGCGGCCGACCGGGATATTTTCCCTTCTGAGGACTCACAGTGAGTCCCGCGTCTGAAAGTCCTCCTGTTTCGGCTTCTGCTCGCTCATTAAGCTCAGAATTATCAAATGCTGTCTCCAGTGAACGGAGAAGATAAGATGAGATTTCAGCCACTTTACTATGAATATTGGTCCAATTCTAATTTTCAGGAACTGTAGGGATGGATGGAAACAGTCCGTGACCGAGGGGAAACATTTTCCAGTCTGTGAGCTCACAGTGAGTACCGCGTCTGAAAGTCTTGCTGTCTCGGATTCTGCTCACGGTGATTCCCGCGTCTGAAAGTCCTCCTGTCTCGGCTTCTGCTCACAGCGAGTACCGGTTCTGAAGGTCCTTCCTGTCTCGGCTTCTGCTCGCTCATTAAACTCAGAATGAAAAACTGCTGTCTAGTGAAAGGAGAGGGGAAAGTAAAATCTCATTCACTTTTATATGAATATTGGTCAAATTCTATTGATCATGTACAGTCGGGATGTATGGAAAGTGTGAGCCGCCGAGGGGGATCTTTTTCCCGTCTGTCGACTCACATTGAGTCCCGCGTCTGAAAGTCCTCCTGTCTCGGCTTCTGCTCGCTCACTAAGCTCAGAATGAAAAACTGCTGTCTAGTGAATGGAGAGGAGAAAGTAAAATCTCAGCCAATTTAATAAAAGTGTTTGTCAAATTCTAATGTTCATCAACAATCTGGGTGTATGAAAGTGGCCGAGGGAGATCTTTTTCCCTTCTGTGGACTCACACTGAGTATGGTATCTGAAAGTCTTCGTGTATCCGCTTCTGCTCTCTCATTAAGCTCACAATTAACGACTGCTGTCTCATGTGAAAGGAGAGACCTTCTTTAGAGGCTGCATTTCAGACCAGTGTGTGGAAAAAGCCCGAAAATCCACGTATCGCTGCTCAATATCTAATGTTTATCAACTTTCATTTCTTGAATAAACAAAATAGACAGCAGTCTGAGGCCAGTGAGTCAACATCTGCGTTTTACTTCTTTCTGTCGCTGATAAAGCTCACAATTAACAAATGCTGTCTCCAGCGAAAGGAGAGGAGAAAATGACAATTCAGCCACTTTAATATGAATGTTTGTTGAATTCGAATGGTTGTGAATGATCTGGGTGTATGGAAACGGTCAGCGGCCGACCGGGATATTTTCCCTTCTGAGGACTCACAGTGAGTCCCGCGTCTGAAATTCCTCCTGTCTCGACTTCTGCTCACAGTGATTCCCGCGTCTGACAGTGCGCCTGTCTCGGCTTCTGCTCACAGCGAGTACCGGTTCTGAAGGTCCTTCCTGTCTCGGCTTCTGCTCGCTCATTAAACTCAGAATGAAAAACTGCTGTCTAGTGAATGGAGAGGAGAAAGTAAAATCTCAGCCAATTTAATAAAAGTGTTTGTCAAATTCTAATGTTCATCAACAATCTGGGTGTATGAAAGTGGCCGAGGGAGATCTTTTTCCCTTCTGTGGACTCACACTGAGTATGGTATCTGAAAGTCTTCGTGTATCCGCTTCTGCTCTCTCATTAAGCTCACAATTAACGACTGCTGTCTCATGTGAAAGGAGAGACCTTCTTTAGAGGCTGCATTTCAGACCAGTGTGTGAAAAAGCCCGAAAATCCACGTATCGCTGCTCAATATCTAATGTTTATCAACTTTCATTTCATGAATAAACAAAATAGACAGCAGTCTGAGGCCAGTGAGTCAACATCTGCGTTTTACTTCTTTCTGTCGCTGATAAAGCTCACAATTAACAAATGCTGTCTCCAGCGAAAGGAGAGGAGAAAATGACAATTCAGCCACTTTAATATGAATGTTTGTTGAATTCGAATGGTTGTGAATGATCTGGGTGTATGGAAACGGTCAGCGGCCGACCGGGATATTTTCCCTTCTGAGGACTCACAGTGAGTCCCGCGTCTGAAATTCCTCCTGTCTCGACTTCTGCTCACAGTGATTCCCGCGTCTGACAGTGCGCCTGTCTCGGCTTCTGCTCACAGCGAGTCCCGCGTCTGAAGGTCCTTCCTGTCTCGGCTTCTGCTCGCTCATTAAACTCAGAATGAAAAACTGCTGTCTAGTGAAAGGAGAGGGGAAAGTAAAATCTCATTCACTTTACTATGAATATTGGTCCAATTCTAATTTTCAGTAACTGTAGGGATGGATGGAAACAGTCCATGACCGAGGGGAAACATTTTCCAGTCTGTGAGCTCACAGTGAGTACCGCGTCTGAAAGTCTTGCTGTCTCGGATTCTGCTCACGGTGATTCCCGCGTCTGAAAGTCCTCCTGTCTCGGCTTCTGCTCACAGCGAGTACCGGTTCTGAAGGTCCTTCCTGTCTCGGCTTCTGCTCGCTCATTAAACTCAGAATGAAAAACTGCTGTCTCCAGCGAAAGGAGAGGAGAAAATGACAATTCAGCCACTTTAATATGAATGTTTGTTGAATTCGAATGGTTGTGAATGATCTGGGTGTATGGAAACGGTCAGCGGCCGACCGGGATACTTTCCCTTCTGAGGACTCACAGTGAGTCCCGCGTCTGAAAGTCCTCCTGTTTCGGCTTCTGCTCGCTCATTAAGCTCAGAATTATCAAATGCTGTCTCCAGTGAACAGAGAAGATAAGATGAGATTTCAGCCACTTTACTATGAATATTGGTCCAATTCTAATTTTCAGGAACTGTAGGGATGGATGGAAACAGTCCGTGACCGAGGGGAAACATTTTCCAGTCTGTGAGCTCACAGTGAGTACCGCGTCTGAAAGTCCTCCTGTCTCGGCTTCTGCTCACAGCGAGTACCGGTTCTGAAGGTCCTTCCTGTCTCGGCTTCTGCTCGCTCATTAAACTCAGAATGAAAAACTGCTGTCTAGTGAAAGGAGAGGGGAAAGTAAAATCTCATTCACTTTTATATGAATATTGGTCAAATTCTATTGATCATGTACAGTCGGGATGTATGGAAAGTGTGAGCCGCCGAGGGGGATCTTTTTCCCGTCTGTCGACTCACATTGAGTCCCGCGTCTGAAAGTCCTCCTGTCTCGGCTTCTGCTCGCTCATTAAGCTCAGAATTATCAAATGCTGTCTCCAGTGAACGGAGAAGATAAGATGAGATTTCAGCCACTTTACTATGAATATTGGTCCAATTCTAATTTTCAGGAACTGTAGGGATGGATGGAAACAGTCCGTGACCGAGGGGAAACATTTTCCAGTCTGTGAGCTCACAGTGAATACCGCGTCTGAAAGTCTTGCTGTCTCGGATTCTGCTCACGGTGATTCCCGCGTCTGAAAGTCCTCCTGTCTCGGCTTCTGCTCACAGCGAGTACCGGTTCTGAACGTCCTCCCTGTCTCGGCTTCTGCTCGCTCATTAAACTCAGAATGAAAAACTGCTGTCTAGTGAAAGGAGAGGGGAAAGTAAAATCTCATTCACTTCTATATGAATATTGGTCAAATTCTATTGATCATGTACAGTCGGGATGTATGGAAAGTGTGAGCCGCCGAGGGGGATCTTTTTCCCGTCTGTCGACTCACATTGAGTCCCGCGTCTGAAAGTCCTCCTGTCTCGGCTTCTGCTCGCTCATTAAGCTCAGAATTATCAAATGTTGTCTCCAGTGAACGGAGAAGAGAAGATGAGATTTCAGCCACTTTACTATGAATATTGGTCCAATTCTAATTTTCATGAACTGTAGGGATGGATGGAAACAGTCCGTGACCGAGGGGAAACATTTTCCCGTCTGTGAACTCACAGTGAGTCCCGCGTCTGAAAGTCTTGCTGTCTCGGATTCTGCTCACGGTGATTCCCGCGTCTGAAAGTCCTCCTGTCTCGGCTTCTGCTCGCTCACTAAATTCAGAATGAAAAACTGCTGTCTAGTGAATGGAGAGGAGAAAGTAAAATCTCAGCCAATTTAATAAAAGTGTTTGTCAAATTCTAATGTTCATCAACAATCTGGGTGTATGAAAGTGGCCGAGGGAGATCTTTTTCCCTTCTGTGGACTCACACTGAGTATGGTATCTGAAAGTCTTCGTGTATCCGCTTCTGCTCTCTCATTAAGCTCACAATTAACGACTGCTGTCTCATGTGAAAGGAGAGACCTTCTTTAGAGGCTGCATTTCAGACCAGTGTGTGGAAAAAGCCCGAAAATCCACGTATCGCTGCTCAATATCTAATGTTTATCAACTTTCATTTCATGAATAAACAAAATAGACAGCAGTCTGAGGCCAGTGAGTCAACATCTGCGTTTTACTTCTTTCTGTCGCTGATAAAGCTCACAATTAACAAATGCTGTCTCCAGCGAAAGGAGAGGAGAAAATGACAATTCAGCCACTTTAATATGAATGTTTGTTGAATTCGAATGGTTGTGAATGATCTGGGTGTATGGAAACGGTCAGCGGCCGACCGGGATATTTTCCCTTCTGAGGACTCACAGTGAGTCCCGCGTCTGAAAGTCCTCCTGTCTCGGCTTCTGCTCACAGCGAGTACCGGTTCTGAAGGTCCTTCCTGTCTCGGCTTCTGCTCGCTCATTAAACTCAGAATGAAAAACTGCTGTCTCCAGCGAAAGGAGAGGAGAAAATGACAATTCAGCCACTTTAATATGAATGTTTGTTGAATTCGAATGGTTGTGAATGATCTGGGTGTGTGGAAACGGTCAGCGGCCGACCGGGATATTTTCCCTTCTGAGGACTCACAGTGAGTCCCGCGTCTGAAAGTCCTCCTGTTTCGGCTTCTGCTCGCTCATTAAGCTCAGAATTATCAAATGCTGTCTCCAGTGAACGGAGAAGATAAGATGAGATTTCAGCCACTTTACTATGAATATTGGTCCAATTCTAATTTTCAGGAACTGTAGGGATGGATGGAAACAGTCCGTGACCGAGGGGAAACATTTTCCAGTCTGTGAGCTCACAGTGAGTACCGCGTCTGAAAGTCTTGCTGTCTCGGATTCTGCTCACGGTGATTCCCGCGTCTGAAAGTCCTCCTGTTTCGGCTTCTGCTCGCTCATTAAGCTCAGAATTATCAAATGCTGTCTCCAGTGAACGGAGAAGATAAGATGAGATTTCAGCCACTTTACTATGAATATTGGTCCAATTCTAATTTTCAGGAACTGTAGGGATGGATGGAAACAGTCCGTGACCGAGGGGAAACATTTTCCAGTCTGTGAGCTCACAGTGAGTACCGCGTCTGAAAGTCCTCCTGTCTCGGCTCCTGCTCACAGCGAGTACCGGTTCTGAAGGTCCTTCCTGTCTCGGCTTCTGCTCGCTCATTAAACTCAGAATGAAAAACTGCTGTCTAGTGAAAGGAGAGGGGAAAGTAAAATCTCATTCACTTTTATATGAATATTGGTCAAATTCTATTGATCATGTACAGTCGGGATGTATGGAAAGTGTGAGCCGCCGAGGGGGATCTTTTTCCCGTCTGTGAACTCACAGTGAGTCCCGCGTCTGAAAGTCCTCCTGTTTCGGCTTCTGCTCGCTCATTAAGCTCAGAATTATCAAATGCTGTCTCCAGTGAACGGAGAAGAGAAGATGAGATTTCAGCCACTTTACTATGAATATTGGTCCAATTCTAATTTTCAGGAACTGTAGGGATGGATGGAAACAGTCCGTGACCGAGGGGAAACATTTTCCAGTCTGTGAGCTCACAGTGAGTACCGCGTCTGAAAGTCCTCCTGTCTCGGCTTCTGCTCACAGCGAGTACCGGTTCTGAAGGTCCTTCCTGTCTCGGCTTCTGCTCGCTCATTAAACTCAGAATGAAAAACTGCTGTCTAGTGAAAGGAGAGGGGAAAGTAAAATCTCATTCACTTTTATATGAATATTGGTCAAATTCTATTGATCATGTACAGTCGGGATGTATGGAAAGTGTGAGCCGCCGAGGGGGATCTTTTTCCCGTCTGTCCACTCACATTGAGTCCCGCGTCTGAAAGTCCTCCTGTCTCGGCTTCTGCTCGCTCACTAAGCTCAGAATGAAAAACTGCTGTCTAGTGAAAGGAGAGGGGAAAGTAAAATCTCATTCACTTTACTATGAATATTGGTCCAATTCTAATTTTCAGTAACTGTAGGGATGGATGGAAACAGTCCATGACCGAGGGGAAACATTTTCCAGTCTGTGAGCTCACAGTGAGTACCGCGTCTGAAAGTCTTGCTGTCTCGGATTCTGCTCACGGTGATTCCCGCGTCTGAAAGTCCTCCTGTCTCGGCTTCTGCTCGCTCACTAAGCTCAGAATGAAAAACTGCTGTCTAGTGAATGGAGAGGAGAAAGTAAAATCTCAGCCAATTTAATAAAAGTGTTTGTCAAATTCTAATGTTCATCAACAATCTGGGTGTATGAAAGTGGCCGAGGGAGATCTTTTTCCCTTCTGTGGACTCACACTGAGTATGGTATCTGAAAGTCTTCGTGTATCCGCTTCTGCTCTCTCATTAAGCTCACAATTAACGACTGCTGTCTCATGTGAAAGGAGAGACCTTCTTTAGAGGCTGCATTTCAGACCAGTGTGTGAAAAAGCCCGAAAATCCACGTATCGCTGCTCAATATCTAATGTTTATCAACTTTCATTTCATGAATAAACAAAATAGACAGCAGTCTGAGGCCAGTGAGTCAACATCTGCGTTTTACTTCTTTCTGTCGCTGATAAAGCTCACAATTAACAAATGCTGTCTCCAGCGAAAGGAGAGGAGAAAATGACAATTCAGCCACTTTAATATGAATGTTTGTTGAATTCGAATGGTTGTGAATGATCTGGGTGTATGGAAACGGTCAGCGGCCGACCGGGATATTTTCCCTTCTGAGGACTCACAGTGAGTCCCGCGTCTGAAATTCCTCCTGTCTCGACTTCTGCTCGCTCATTAAGCTCAGAATTATCAAATGCTGTCTCCAGTGAACGGAGAAGATAAGATGAGATTTCAGCCACTTTACTATGAATATTGGTCCAATTCTAATTTTCAGGAACTGTAGGGATGGATGGAAACAGTCCGTGACCGAGGGGAAACATTTTCCAGTCTGTGAGCTCACAGTGAGTACCGCGTCTGAAAGTCCTCCTGTCTCGGCTTCTGCTCACAGCGAGTACCGGTTCTGAAGGTCCTTCCTGTCTCGGCTTCTGCTCGCTCATTAAGCTCAGAATTATCAAATGCTGTCTCCAGTGAACGGAGAAGATAAGATGAGATTTCAGCCACTTTACTATGAATATTGGTCCAATTCCAATTTTCAGGAACTGTAGGGATGGATGGAAACAGTCCGTGACCGAGGGGAAACATTTTCCAGTCTGTGAGCTCACAGTGAGTACCGCGTCTGAAAGTCTTGCTGTCTCGGATTCTGCTCACGGTGATTCCCGCGTCTGAAAGTCCTCCTGTCTCGGCTTCTGCTCACAGCGAGTACCGGTTCTGAAGGTCCTTCCTGTCTCGGCTTCTGCTCGCTCATTAAACTCAGAATGAAAAACTGCTGTCTAGTGAAAGGAGAGGGGAAAGTAAAATCTCATTCACTTTTATATGAATATTGGTCAAATTCTATTGATCATGTACAGTCGGGATGTATGGAAAGTGTGAGCCGCCGAGGGGGATCTTTTTCCCGTCTGTCGACTCACATTGAGTCCCGCGTCTGAAAGTCCTCCTGTCTCGGCTTCTGCTCGCTCACTAAGCTCAGAATGAAAAACTGCTGTCTAGTGAAAGGAGAGGGGAAAGTAAAATCTCATTCACTTTACTATGAATATTGGTCCAATTCTAATTTTCAGTAACTGTAGGGATGGATGGAAACAGTCCATGACCGAGGGGAAACATTTTCCAGTCTGTGAGCTCACAGTGAGTACCGCGTCTGAAAGTCTTGCTGTCTCGGATTCTGCTCACGGTGATTCCCGCGTCTGAAAGTCCTCCTGTCTCGGCTTCTGCTCACAGCGAGTACCGGTTCTGAAGGTCCTTCCTGTCTCGGCTTCTGCTCGCTCATTAAACTCAGAATGAAAAACTGCTGTCTCCAGCGAAAGGAGAGGAGAAAATGACAATTCAGCCACTTTAATATGAATGTTTGTTGAATTCGAATGGTTGTGAATGATCTGGGTGTATGGAAACGGTCAGCGGCCGACCGGGATATTTTCCCTTCTGAGGACTCACAGTGAGTACCGCGTCTGAAAGTCTTGCTGTCTCGGATTCTGCTCACGGTGATTCCCGCGTCTGAAAGTCCTCCTGTCTCGGCTTCTGCTCACAGCGAGTACCGGTTCTGAAGGTCCTTCCTGTCTCGGCTTCTGCTCGCTCATTAAACTCAGAATGAAAAACTGCTGTCTAGTGAAAGGAGAGGGGAAAGTAAAATCTCATTCACTTTTATATGAATATTGGTCAAATTCTATTGATCATGTACAGTCGGGATGTATGGAAAGTGTGAGCCGCCGAGGGGGATCTTTTTCCCGTCTGTCGACTCACATTGAGTCCCGCGTCTGAAAGTCCTCCTGTTTCGGCTTCTGCTCGCTCATTAAGCTCAGAATTATCAAATGCTGTCTCCAGTGAACGGAGAAGATAAGATGAGATTTCACCCACTTTACTATGAATATTGGTCCAATTCCAATTTTCAGGAACTGTAGGGATGGATGGAAACAGTCCGTGACCGAGGGGAAACATTTTCCAGTCTGTGAGCTCACAGTGAGTACCGCGTCTGAAAGTCTTGCTGTCTCGGATTCTGCTCACGGTGATTCCCGCGTCTGAAAGTCCTCCTGTCTCGGCTTCTGCTCACAGCGAGTACCGGTTCTGAAGGTCCTTCCTGTCTCGGCTTCTGCTCGCTCATTAAACTCAGAATGAAAAACTGCTGTCTCCAGCGAAAGGAGAGGAGAAAATGACAATTCAGCCACTTTAATATGAATGTTTGTTGAATTCGAATGGTTGTGAATGATCTGGGTGTATGGAAACGGTCAGCGGCCGACCGGGATATTTTCCCTTCTGAGGACTCACAGTGAGTCCCGCGTCTGAAAGTCCTCCTGTCTCGGCTTCTGCTCACAGCGAGTACCGGTTCTGAAGGTCCTTCCTGTCTCGGCTTCTGCTCGCTCATTAAACTCAGAATGAAAAACTGCTGTCTCCAGCGAAAGGAGAGGAGAAAATGACAATTCAGCCACTTTAATATGAATGTTTGTTGAATTCGAATGGTTGTGAATGATCTGGGTGTATGGAAACGGTCAGCGGCCGACCGGGATATTTTCCCTTCTGAGGACTCACAGTGAGTCCCGCGTCTGAAAGTCCTCCTGTTTCGGCTTCTGCTCGCTCATTAAGCTCAGAATTATCAAATGCTGTCTCCAGTGAACGGAGAAGATAAGATGAGATTTCAGCCACTTTACTATGAATATTGGTCCAATTCTAATTTTCAGGAACTGTAGGGATGGATGGAAAAAGTCCGTGACCGAGGGGAAACATTTTCCAGTCTGTGAGCTCACAGTGAGTACCGCGTCTGAAAGTCTTGCTGTCTCGGATTCTGCTCACGGTGATTCCCGCGTCTGAAAGTCCTCCTGTCTCGGCTTCTGCTCACAGCGAGTACCGGTTCTGAACGTCCTCCCTGTCTCGGCTTCTGCTCGCTCATTAAACTCAGAATGAAAAACTGCTGTCTAGTGAAAGGAGAGGGGAAAGTAAAATCTCATTCACTTCTATATGAATATTGGTCAAATTCTATTGATCATGTACAGTCGGGATGTATGGAAAGTGTGAGCCGCCGAGGGGGATCTTTTTCCCGTCTGTCGACTCACATTGAGTCCCGCGTCTGAAAGTCCTCCTGTCTCGGCTTCTGCTCGCTCATTAAGCTCAGAATTATCAAATGTTGTCTCCAGTGAACGGAGAAGAGAAGATGAGATTTCAGCCACTTTACTATGAATATTGGTCCAATTCTAATTTTCATGAACTGTAGGGATGGATGGAAACAGTCCGTGACCGAGGGGAAACATTTTCCCGTCTGTGAACTCACAGTGAGTCCCGCGTCTGAAAGTCTTGCTGTCTCGGATTCTGCTCACGGTGATTCCCGCGTCTGAAAGTCCTCCTGTCTCGGCTTCTGCTCGCTCACTAAGTTCAGAATGAAAAACTGCTGTCTAGTGAATGGAGAGGAGAAAGTAAAATCTCAGCCAATTTAATAAAAGTGTTTGTCAAATTCTAATGTTCATCAACAATCTGGGTGTATGAAAGTGGCCGAGGGAGATCTTTTTCCCTTCTGTGGACTCACACTGAGTATGGTATCTGAAAGTCTTCGTGTATCCGCTTCTGCTCTCTCATTAAGCTCACAATTAACGACTGCTGTCTCATGTGAAAGGAGAGACCTTCTTTAGAGGCTGCATTTCAGACCAGTGTGTGGAAAAAGCCCGAAAATCCACGTATCGCTGCTCAATATCTAATGTTTATCAACTTTCATTTCATGAATAAACAAAATAGACAGCAGTCTGAGGCCAGTGAGTCAACATCTGCGTTTTACTTCTTTCTGTCGCTGATAAAGCTCACAATTAACAAATGCTGTCTCCAGCGAAAGGAGAGGAGAAAATGACAATTCAGCCACTTTAATATGAATGTTTGTTGAATTCGAATGGTTGTGAATGATCTGGGTGTATGGAAACGGTCAGCGGCCGACCGGGATATTTTCCCTTCTGAGGACTCACAGTGAGTCCCGCGTCTGAAATTCCTCCTGTCTCGACTTCTGCTCACAGTGATTCCCGCGTCTGACAGTGCGCCTGTCTCGGCTTCTGCTCACAGCGAGTACCGGTTCTGAAGGTCCTTCCTGTCTCGGCTTCTGCTCGCTCATTAAACTCAGAATGAAAAACTGCTGTCTAGTGAAAGGAGAGGGGAAAGTAAAATCTCATTCACTTTTATATGAATATTGGTCAAATTCTATTGATCATGTACAGTCGGGATGTATGGAAAGTGTGAGCCGCCGAGGGGGATCTTTTTCCCGTCTGTCGACTCACATTGAGTCCCGCGTCTGAAAGTCCTCCTGTTTCGGCTTCTGCTCGCTCATTAAGCTCAGAATTATCAAATGCTGTCTCCAGTGAACGGAGAAGATAAGATGAGATTTCACCCACTTTACTATGAATATTGGTCCAATTCCAATTTTCAGGAACTGTAGGGATGGATGGAAACAGTCCGTGACCGAGGGGAAACATTTTCCAGTCTGTGAGCTCACAGTGAGTACCGCGTCTGAAAGTCTTGCTGTCTCGGATTCTGCTCACGGTGATTCCCGCGTCTGAAAGTCCTCCTGTCTCGGCTTCTGCTCACAGCGAGTACCGGTTCTGAAGGTCCTTCCTGTCTCGGCTTCTGCTCGCTCATTAAACTCAGAATGAAAAACTGCTGTCTCCAGCGAAAGGAGAGGAGAAAATGACAATTCAGCCACTTTAATATGAATGTTTGTTGAATTCGAATGGTTGTGAATGATCTGGGTGTATGGAAACGGTCAGCGGCCGACCGGGATATTTTCCCTTCTGAGGACTCACAGTGAGTCCCGCGTCTGAAAGTCCTCCTGTCTCGGCTTCTGCTCACAGCGAGTACCGGTTCTGAAGGTCCTTCCTGTCTCGGCTTCTGCTCGCTCATTAAACTCAGAATGAAAAACTGCTGTCTCCAGCGAAAGGAGAGGAGAAAATGACAATTCAGCCACTTTAATATGAATGTTTGTTGAATTCGAATGGTTGTGAATGATCTGGGTGTATGGAAACGGTCAGCGGCCGACCGGGATATTTTCCCTTCTGAGGACTCACAGTGAGTCCCGCGTCTGAAAGTCCTCCTGTTTCGGCTTCTGCTCGCTCATTAAGCTCAGAATTATCAAATGCTGTCTCCAGTGAACGGAGAAGATAAGATGAGATTTCAGCCACTTTACTATGAATATTGGTCCAATTCTAATTTTCAGGAACTGTAGGGATGGATGGAAAAAGTCCGTGACCGAGGGGAAACATTTTCCAGTCTGTGAGCTCACAGTGAGTACCGCGTCTGAAAGTCTTGCTGTCTCGGATTCTGCTCACGGTGATTCCCGCGTCTGAAAGTCCTCCTGTCTCGGCTTCTGCTCACAGCGAGTACCGGTTCTGAACGTCCTCCCTGTCTCGGCTTCTGCTCGCTCATTAAACTCAGAATGAAAAACTGCTGTCTAGTGAAAGGAGAGGGGAAAGTAAAATCTCATTCACTTCTATATGAATATTGGTCAAATTCTATTGATCATGTACAGTCGGGATGTATGGAAAGTGTGAGCCGCCGAGGGGGATCTTTTTCCCGTCTGTCGACTCACATTGAGTCCCGCGTCTGAAAGTCCTCCTGTCTCGGCTTCTGCTCGCTCATTAAGCTCAGAATTATCAAATGTTGTCTCCAGTGAACGGAGAAGAGAAGATGAGATTTCAGCCACTTTACTATGAATATTGGTCCAATTCTAATTTTCATGAACTGTAGGGATGGATGGAAACAGTCCGTGACCGAGGGGAAACATTTTCCCGTCTGTGAACTCACAGTGAGTCCCGCGTCTGAAAGTCTTGCTGTCTCGGATTCTGCTCACGGTGATTCCCGCGTCTGAAAGTCCTCCTGTCTCGGCTTCTGCTCGCTCACTAAGTCAGAATGAAAAACTGCTGTCTAGTGAATGGAGAGGAGAAAGTAAAATCTCAGCCAATTTAATAAAAGTGTTTGTCAAATTCTAATGTTCATCAACAATCTGGGTGTATGAAAGTGGCCGAGGGAGATCTTTTTCCCTTCTGTGGACTCACACTGAGTATGGTATCTGAAAGTCTTCGTGTATCCGCTTCTGCTCTCTCATTAAGCTCACAATTAACGACTGCTGTCTCATGTGAAAGGAGAGACCTTCTTTAGAGGCTGCATTTCAGACCAGTGTGTGGAAAAAGCCCGAAAATCCACGTATCGCTGCTCAATATCTAATGTTTATCAACTTTCATTTCATGAATAAACAAAATAGACAGCAGTCTGAGGCCAGTGAGTCAACATCTGCGTTTTACTTCTTTCTGTCGCTGATAAAGCTCACAATTAACAAATGCTGTCTCCAGCGAAAGGAGAGGAGAAAATGACAATTCAGCCACTTTAATATGAATGTTTGTTGAATTCGAATGGTTGTGAATGATCTGGGTGTATGGAAACGGTCAGCGGCCGACCGGGATATTTTCCCTTCTGAGGACTCACAGTGAGTCCCGCGTCTGAAATTCCTCCTGTCTCGACTTCTGCTCACAGTGATTCCCGCGTCTGACAGTGCGCCTGTCTCGGCTTCTGCTCACAGCGAGTACCGGTTCTGAAGGTCCTTCCTGTCTCGGCTTCTGCTCGCTCATTAAACTCAGAATGAAAAACTGCTGTCTAGTGAAAGGAGAGGGAAAGTAAAATCTCATTCACTTTTATATGAATATTGGTCAAATTCTATTGATCATGTACAGTCGGGATGTATGGAAAGTGTGAGCCGCCGAGGGGATCTTTTTCCCGTCTGTCGACTCACATTGAGTCCCGCGTCTGAAAGTCCTCCTGTTTCGGCTTCTGCTCGCTCATTAAGCTCAGAATTATCAAATGCTGTCTCCAGTGAACGGAGAAGATAAGATGAGATTTCAGCCACTTTACTATGAATATTGGTCCAATTCTAATTTTCAGGAACTGTAGGGATGGATGGAAACAGTCCGTGACCGAGGGGAAACATTTTCCAGTCTGTGAGCTCACAGTGGAGTACCGCGTCTGAAAGTCTTGCTGTCTCGGATTCTGCTCACGGTGATTCCCGCGTCTGAAAGTCCTCCTGTCTCGGCTTCTGCTCACAGCGAGTACCGGTTCTGAAGTCCTTCCTGTCTCGGCTTCTGCTCGCTCATTAAACTCAGAATGAAAAACTGCTGTCTAGTGAAAGGAGAGGGGAAAGTAAAATCTCATTCACTTTTATATGAATATTGGTCAAATTCTAATTTTCA
>NW_026117432.1:0-9957 GCF_001640805.2 Lates calcarifer | reverse complement strand
AGAAGGACAAGAAGAGGAAGGAGAAGATGACGGAGGAAGAGGAAAAGCAGGAGAAGGAGGAGAAGAAGAAGAAAAGAAGGAGAATGAGAAGGACAAGAAGAGGAAGGAGAAGATGGAGGAGGAGGAAAAACAGGAGGAGGAGGAGAAGAAGAAGAAAAGGAGAATGAGAAGGACAAGAAGAGGAAGGAGAAGATGGAGGAGGAGGAAAAACAGGAGGAGGAGGAGGAGAAGAAGAAAAGAAGGAGAATGAGAAGGATAAGAAGAGGACGGAGAAGATGGAGGAGGTGGAAAAGCAGGAGGAGGAGGAAAAGAAGGAGAATGAGAAAGACAAGAAGAGGAAGGAGGAGAATAAAAAAAGGGGAATAAGGAGAAGGAGGAGAAGGAAAAGTTAGAAGGACAAGAAGAGGAAGGAGAAGGAAGAGGAGGAGGAGAAGAAGAGGACATGAAGAAGAGGCAGGAGGAGATGGAGAAGGAGGAGGAGGAGATCAACAAGAAGAGGAAGGAGGAGGTGGAGAAGGATAAGAAGAGGAGATGGAGAAGGAGGAGGAAAAGGGACGAGGAGAAGAACAACAACGAGAAGGAGATGGAGGAGGAGAAAGAAGGAGAAGAAGGACAATGACAAGGATAAGAAGAGGAAGGAGGAAATGGAGAAGGAGGAGAAGGACAAGAAGAGGAAGGAGAAAATGAAGGAGGAGGAGGAAAAGAAGGAGAATGAGAAAGACAAGAAGAGGAAGGAGGAGAATAAAAGGGGAATAAGGAGAAGGAGGAGAAGGAAAAGGATGAGGAGGAGAAGAAGAAGAAGGACAAGAAGAGGAAGGAGAAGGAAGAGGAGGAGGAGATGAAGAGGAGATGAAGAAGAGGCAGGAGGAGATGGAGAAGGAGGAGGAGATCAACAAGAAGAGGAAGGAGGAGGTGGAGAAGGATAAGAAGAGGAGATGGAGAAGCAGGAGGAAGAGGAGAAGAAGAAGAGGCAGGAGAGGAAGGAGAATGGAAGAAGAAAGTGGATCTCAGCCTCCCTTCATTGGCTTCCTATTCATGTTAGATCAGACTTTAAAGTCTCCTAATGACTTATAAAAGATGGGCTGGCCCCCTCATACCTGTCTGATCTTCTTAACCCTTATATTCCCTCCCGTGCTCTGTGTCCTCAGAGTGCAGGGCTGCTGTCTGTCCCCAGTTAAAAAGAAGTCAGCAGGCTGCAGGGCCTTCTCCTCCTCCTCTGTCTCCTCCTTCCTCTTCTTCTCCTTCTCCTTCTTCTTCTCCTCCTTCTCCATCTCCACCAGGTCCAAGCACCCAGAACTCTGGGTCTTGTTCCTGCATGTCAGCCAGATAGCCAGCTTTGCCGACCCAGATAAAAAGTTCAACAAAGTACAAACAGATTTCTCCTTTGCACAATATTTTGGACCAAAAATAAATAAATCAAAGGAAAAGCACACCCCAAATCCCTGAAACAACCTTTTTAACAGTTCAAACAGTGATTCTAGTCTATGACACTGAACAAACAAATGCTCAAGGGTCTGTGAACAGAACACACACTCCTCTCCCACCCCAGGATCCATGTGCGCTCTGTATCTGTTCATAGCTATTGCACCGTGTACAACTCTCCACTGGAGTTCTGCCGTCCACTTCTCAACGGGCAGCTTGTACAGGGACCGCCAGCTGCCCTTCGGGGAAGCGTCTGGGCCAAAGAACTCAGTCCACCCCGACTCCCTAACTTCAGAGAGGGACCGGAGATGGAGGACTTTTACACAGATCAAGTACAGATCCTTCTTCCCTACATCCTTGAACTTGTCCAGGTGTGGTGTTGTGAGAGACAGCAGCCGCCCCCCCCTCTCCCTCCACTCCCCCACTGCAGGGGAAACAGACAGAGCGGGGAAACTTTAACACTGCCTTCGTTCCATTGTTCACACAGGGTTCGGTCTCTTACAAAGGGTCTTAGATGGGGTGGAAAAGCCTCACAGACTTCTGCCACCACCCTGTTAAACAAACGAATGGAAGTGATTTTACTCCTCTCTCTCCGGACGTTAACCGGCACAGCAGTCAGCTTCATCAAATGGCCAACTTTGGTGCAACCAGCACCAGGAGAATGGAAGAAGAAAGTGGATCTCAGCCTCCCTTCATTGGCTTCCTATTCATGTTAGATCAGACTTTAAAGTCTCCTAATGACTTATAAAAGATGGGCTGGCCCCCTCATACCTGTCTGATCTTCTTAACCCTTATATTCCCTCCCGTGCTCTGTGTCCTCAGAGTGCAGGGCTGCTGTCTGTCCCCAGTTAAAAAGAAGTCAGCAGGCTGCAGGGCCTTCTCCTATCGGTTAGCACTTTATTATGCTCCTTATTTCAGGTTACCATTTTTCCTTTGGCAGGTTGTATCAGTTAAGCTTAGTAGTTAATAAATGTTGTCCATGTTGTCCTGCTGACGAGATTACTATAAACCATCTTAATGTGGCTGCATCACTCTAACTGTGTGTTTCTTCCCTCAAGCACATTAGTGCCCAGTTGCTCTCTCTCTCTCTCTCTCTCTTCTACTGTCTCTTACTGCAGGGTTCTGTCTCTGGAGCTGTAGAGTCTCCTGCTGCTCCCATGATCCAGCTCAACTGACGATGTAAGAACAGTTAAACATTTATTAGTGTTAGTGTTATTGCTGTTTCACTGCTCTGTCATTATTATTCCTTTAGCTAGAATTATCATTATTATTATTATTATTACTATTTACATTTTTACTTTGTATTTGCAATGTTGTCTTTCTCTTACCCCCCACCCCCCTCTCTCTGTCTAAACCCAACCGGTCGAGGCAGATGGCCGCCCACCCTGAGTCTGGTTCTGTTCGAGGTTTCTGCGGAAGGAGGAGATGGAGAAGGAGGAGGAAAAAGGAGGAGGAGGAGAACGACAAGAAGATGAAGGAAGAGGTGGAGGTCTTTTTAACTGGGGACAGACAGCAGCCCTGCACTCTGAGGACACAGAGCACGGGAGGGAATATAAGGGTTAAGAAGATCAGACAGGTATGAGGGGGCCAGCCCATCTTTTATAAGTCATTAGGAGACTTTAAAGTCTGATCTAACATGAATAGGAAGCCAATGAAGGGAGGCTGAGATCCACTTTCTTCTTCCATTCTCCTTCCTCTCCTGCCTCTTCTTCTTCTCCTCTTCCTCCTGCTTCTCCATCTCCTCTTTCCTCTTCTTGTCCTTCTCACTCTCCTCCTTCTCCTACTTCTCCTTCTTCTCCATCTCCTCTTCTTGTCTTTCTCACTCTTCTTCTTCTCCTCCTTCTCCTTTTCCTCCACCTCCTCCATCTCCTTCTTCCTCTTCTTGTCCTTCTCACTCTCCTTCTCCTCCTTCTCCATTTCCTCCTTCCCCTTCTTGTCCATCTCCTCCTCCTTCATTTCCTTCTCATTCTTCTTCTTCTCCTTGTCCTCTATCTTCTCCTCTTTCTCCTTCTCCCTCCTCCTCCTCTACTTTCTTCTTCCATTCTCCTTCCTCTCCTGTCTCTTCTCCATCTTCTTCTCCTCCTCCTCCTTCTCCTTCCTCTTCTTGTCCTTCTCATTCTTCCTCTTCTCTTTCTTCTTCTCCTTCTCCTTCTCCTCCTTATTCCCCTTTTCTCCAGAGAATACAGGTCAGTGCTCATGCTGGGTGCCTCAGAGATGGATACGTGGTCTGACTGGTTTTCATCTTCCATATCCTCCCTTGCACATGAGGTCTGGCTGTTAAGCAGCAAGTTCTCATCATTGAAGGCTGCTTCCTGGTCAAGATGACTCCCTGAGACAACTCCTTTATTCTCAACCAGCCCTGCTGCAGTGTTGTTGTCTGCAGACTGAGAGGGGCTCAGACTGACCTCATCTGCAGACTCCTGACATACAGTCACGCTCTGAGTCTGTGAGATTAGCTGCTGTCGGGAGGTATGGCATCTGCGGAGACGCCTCCTCCGACTATCTGGCATGGTGCACAGATTGTTCCTCCAGACGGTTCAGTCTCCTTGGAGGAGGTTCTGCTGACAGCAAGTGAGCAGGTAGAACATGACAACATTTTGTATGCCTCTGGCATGAACAAGGCGGTTGTCGTGTTCCTGAAAAGTGAACCTTGTGTTCACCAGTTGATCGAGAATGGCGTGTTCACGCCAAGCGGAGCCGCTCGCATTTTTGGAGCGGCGGATGTGGCCGCTTTGGCGGCTGGCGGGTCTGTGACCGGCGCACCAGAGGTCGATACCTCTGCGGGAGCCGTGGCTCGGAAACTGCCACGAATAAGGAGTTGGTTGTCAGGGAAGTGGAGAGGTCCACTGCTCTCGGGGATGACAGTGCTACGATGAGTGTGACTGTATGTCAGGAGTCTGCAGATGAGGTCAGTCTGAGCCCCTCTCAGTCTGCAGACAACAACACTGCAGCAGGGCTGGTTGAGAATAAAGGAGTTGTCTCAAGGAGTCATCTTGACCAGGAAGCAGCCTTCAATGATGAGAACTTGCTGCTTAACAGCCAGACCTCATGTGCAAGGGAGGATATGGAAGATGAAGACAAGTCAGACCACGTATCCATCTCTGAGGCACCCAGCATGAGCACTGACCTGTATTCTCTGGAGAAAAGGGGAATAAGGAGGAGAAGGAGAAGGAGAAGAAGAAAGAGAAGAGGAAGAATGAGAAGGACAAGAAGAGGAAGGAGAAGGAGGAGGAGGAGAAGAAGATGGAGAAGAGACAGGAGAGGAAGGAGAATGGAAGAAGAAAGTGGAGAAGGAGAAGGGAGAAGGAGGAGGAGGAGAAGAAGGAGGACAAGGAGAAGTAGAAGAATGAGAAGGAAATGGAGGAGGAGGAGATGGACAAGAAGAGGAAGGAGGAGATGGAGGAGGAGGAGAAGGAGAGTGAGAAGGACAAGAAAAGGAAGAAGGAGATGGAGGAGGTGGAGGAAAAGGAGAAGGAGAAGAAAAAAGAGAGTGAGAAGGACAAGAAGAGCTGATGGAGAAGAAGGAGAAGGAGGAGAAGGAGGAGAGTGAGAAGGACAAGAAGAGGAAAGAGGAGATGGAGAAGCAGGAGGAAGAGGAGAAGAGGCAGGAGAGGAAGGAGAATGGAAGAAGAAAGTGGATCTCAGCCTCCCTTCATTGGCTTCCTATTCATGTTAGATCAGACTTTAAAGTCTCCTAATGACTTATAAAAGATGGGCTGGCCCCCTCATACCTGTCTGATCTTCTTAACCCTTATATTCCCTCCCGTGCTCTGTGTCCTCAGAGTGCAGGGCTGCTGTCTGTCCCCAGTTAAAAAGAAGTCAGCAGGCTGCAGGGCCTTCTCCTATCGGTTAGCACTTTATTATGCTCCTTATTTCAGGTTACCATTTTTCCTTTGGCAGGTTGTATCAGTTAAGCTTAGTAGTTAATAAATGTTGTCCATGTTGTCCTGCTGACGAGATTACTATAAACCATCTTAATGTGGCTGCATCACTCTAACTGTGTGTTTCTTCCCTCAAGCACATTAGTGCCCAGTTGCTCTCTCTCTCTCTCTCTCTCTCTCTCTCTCTCTCTTCTACTGTCTCTTACTGCAGGGTTCTGTCTCTGGAGCTGTAGAGTCTCCTGCTGCTCCCATGATCCAGCTCAACTGACGATGTAACAACAGTAAAACTTTTATTAGTGTTAGTGTTATTGCTTTTTCACTGCTCTGTCATTATTATTCCTTTAGCTAGAATTATCATTATTATTATTATTATTACTATTTACATTTTTACTTTGTATTTGCAATGTTGTCTTTCTCTTACCCCCCACCCCCCTCTCTCTGTCTAAACCCAACCGGTCGAGGCAGATGGCCGCCCACCCTGAGTCTGGTTCTGTTCGAGGTTTCTGCGGAAGGAGGAGATGGAGGAGGAGGAGGAAAAAGGAGGAGGAGGAGAACGACAAGAAGATGAAGGAAGAGGTGGAGGTCTTTTTAACTGGGGACAGACAGCAGCCCTGCACTCTGAGGACACAGAGCACGGGAGGGAATATAAGGGTTAAGAAGATCAGACAGGTATGAGGGGGCCAGCCCATCTTTTATAAGTCATTAGGAGACTTTAAAGTCTGATCTAACATGAATAGGAAGCCAATGAAGGGAGGCTGAGATCCACTTTCTTCTTCCATTCTCCTTCCTCTCCTGCCTCTTCTCCTTCTCCTCTTTCCTCTTCTTGTCGTTCTCACTCTCCTTCTTCTCCTCCTTCTCCTCCTTCTCCTCCTTCTCCTTATTCGTCTTCATCTTCCATATCCTGCTCTGCTATTCACTGCTCTGTCATTATTATTCCTTTAGCTAGAATTATCATCATTATTATTATTATTACTATTTACATTTTTACTTTGTATTTGCAATGTTGTCTTTCTCTTACCCCCCACCCCCCTCTCTCTGTCTAAACCCAACCGGTCGAGGCAGATGGCCGCCCACCCTGAGTCTGGTTCTGCTCGAGGTTTCTGCGGGAAGGAGGAGATGGAGAAGGGAGGAGGAAAAAGGAGGAGGAGGAGAATGAGAAGAAGAAGAAGGAGGAGGTGGGTATAAAATTCAGTGGTCATAGGTTAAAACTCAATAAATTAAAACCTACAAACTTCTCTCTGATGCTGAGAACAGCTGAGATGATAAGTTTCCTAAATAATTCTTAAACAGTTTATTAAAAAAACAAGTAAATCAGTGTGTCCTCAGGGTCTTGCAGTGTTTACCCTGTGTCTGAAAGGTCACAGATTCGATTCCCATCAAATTTTGTTGAGCGACACTCCAAACCTCAGCCTGTGTGGAATGTGAATGAACACCTTGTCTCTCAGGTGTGTGTGATTACATGTAAATGGTGCTGGAGACTCTGTTTGCATGAGATACCGCAGATAATGAGCGACACAATCCTTTTTCTTTTTTTTTTTTAGCCTCTGTGTTGTCGTGGTGTGTTTTTTTGTTTTTTGTTTTTTAGTGATGAGCTGTTAATATCACAAAGTCCCTCAAACAGATGGCACGTTGTTGGAAAAACAGATGTTATTTTGCATAGGAACATATCATGAATATGCATGTTGTATTAGTTCATGACACTGAAGGCCCCGCTGATGATTGGCCAGCGATTCTCCTCCTCTGAACAAAACCCACAACTGTAACACAACTGCACAGTTTGATCATCTTTGATGACATTATATATTGTTGTTGTGCTAACATGCTAACATGCTAACTCACTTCCTGGGTCATTCCTGCACCACAAAATCTGATTTCATGTCACAGCCCCTCCTGACAGGGTCGAATCAGGCTTCACTAGAACTTATACAATAGAAATAAGTTAAGTAGGATCAGGAAATAAACCAAAGAGCAAAATGAACACAATGAATGAACATAAATCACCAGCATTTGTTCCAGGAGCTGCAGTTTCTCTCCAAACTGTCTGCAGACCTCAAACCCGTCAGAAACTTCTCACCTCTGACAAAGGAAACATCTCCACCAACATTCCCAGACAATCTTCCGCTTAGCCAGGTCAACGTGTTGTTTCATCTGGGAAAATGCACAACTGCCTGGACACTGGTGAACCTGCCTCATGCTGCTGGCAGCTTCTGCACATTTCTTCACTTTCTCTATTAAAGTTTTAAGGCTCAGTGCTGAATGTCTTGTTAAAGGACCATACCAGTGTTTTGTCCTTTAAGACTGTACTGCAGCGCTGACCCCAGTTTCTGAGGATGGAGATTATTCAGAGGGCTTTAGTTAATATTAAGCAGGCGCTGACACGGGGGCCCCGGCACTCGCTCTTGGCGGGGAGGTGGCCCTATTGAAATGAGATGAGCTGTACCTTAATAATACATTTATCCCACAGGGGAAAAAAGTGTCTGCATTTGTGAAGCTGGA
Organism: Lates calcarifer; assembly: GCF_001640805.2. Taxonomy (NCBI): domain Eukaryota; kingdom Metazoa; phylum Chordata; class Actinopteri; family Centropomidae; genus Lates; species Lates calcarifer. Next base: position 2,158 of record NW_026117432.1, on the reverse strand, counting down.
AGGTGCTTTGGATCATACAAATCCTGACGTCTTATAGATGCTTTTAGGAAATTCACCAAACCATTCCTGAACAGTTTAAAGCTCATCTCCCTAAGAAACGTTGTTTTACAAGTTTTATGACTAAACACAAGTGGACACGTGAACATATGATAGTTGAGCATGTGACTGTGACACCAAGGCTGTTATATAAGAGCCTGAACTCCTCTGGTTTCCTCTGGCTTCTCATCAGACCCAAGCAACATCTTTTAAAGTCCATAAATGCGTAGCCTCCGAGCCCAAACTGAGAGAAGGATTTGCCAGTTTTTACATCCTCGCTAATGCTTACAAGAAAAAGTTTATGGACGTACCAACATTGTCTGTACTTTGACATAACAGGCCAAACCACATTTTGGATTATAGGGAAAATTAGGGAAGAGTTTCCTTCTGTGTGAATTCTCCATCACACTCAGGACGTGTTTCTGACGTGAGATCAGATACTAATAGAGACAGACACACCTCCTCAGCTGCCAGTTTGACCACAAGCTTCTGAAATTGATTCATAGATTAATATCATCTCCCAGCTTCAGGAGGCAGAGGCTGAACTCTGGAGGGAATTTACATATTAGTCTAATAGAAATGAATGGAGGCATCAGTGACTGCAGAGCACTATCCATCATCTGCGCTGACAGTGGGAGCTGGAGGAGGGATCGGCCTTGTTAGACTGTCACATGTGTAATAATAACGCGGTAATGCAGAGCTGTGGTAATGTGATGTGGTGTCATCAGGAGGGAGGAAGGAAGACGGCGGTGGAGGTCAGAGCGGAGACTCTCGTCACTTTCCATATCGTCACGGTGAGCGTTGCAGCGATGGCAACCCGGTGTCTGACCGCACAGAGCGACGAGTCACTGTGACTCCCGTGGCTGGTGGGTGGTGTCGCTGGTGCTTAAACGAACAACCACAGAAGAAGAATAATTAATTTCCTGTGCAAAGAAATGAACTTTAGTGAAATATCTGGGGCTGCGTTCACAAAACGTCATGATGCTAAAAGTGGGCTCCAAAAGTGGCGGAAGTGAGGAAAAACAAAAATATAATCATAATGAACTTTTAAAATCTGTATTTGGTGATGGATTTTGAAATGGATTCACGCTCAAACGAGTCAAAACAATTTCAGTTTCAGCGGAAACAAGCATCATTCACTGACATGTATATTGATTTATTATTTCACAGTTTGAGAGTGCTCTTTTCTATTTTTCACAGAGAGAAATCTGTTGAGCATATAGCAGGTCTTGATGGTCGGTGTTGGAGGGAGCATCATCATGTTTTTCTCCCGTACCTCCACTTATTGATGGATCCTCCAGCTTCAGCTGCTTCCTGCCTTTCTGCTGCTGCTGCTGCTGCTGCTCGGTAAGTTACAGAAAAATTACAGTGGACCCTGATCACTGATGGGCCCGTGCTGCAAAAAACATCTCATTATCTCAAGATTAAGTTCAGGTGATTTTAAACTTAGGTGGCGGTATGTGTGTGTGTTGGTTGCAGGTAGCCGTGCTGAGGTTGTCTGACTGTTTTGAAAAGCTCGTCGCTCATAAAGAGGCTCTCTAACTCCAAGCCCCGAGAGACGTCGGAGAATGCAACGCTCGCTGTAAAACACATTCCTCTGAAGCCCTTTAAACTCTCAGCAGACCGGCCTGTTTACTGCCCCGCCATGAGTTCAGCTTGTAAAACCTCCAACAGCCTCAAGTGCTCTCAGGAGAAGACTCTTAGGTGAGTCGTACTTTACTTCAGATGAGCTGTAGAAGTCATTTAATTTTGTGTTCATTTTAAAATCTGAGAAAGGGTGATCTGGGAATTCACTTATCAGTTTGTGTACGCTTAAGACGTTCTTGATTCATTTCTTGTTATTTCTGGCATTTTAAAATGATTTTCTGTTTATGACATCTGAGGGAGAAAACCAAGAAAGCAGTGGTGCATTCATGTGCTAGTTAGACTCAAACAGTGGTACATTCAAGTGAAACTGCTGTATTCATACAGCGCTTTTCATGATGTCCATCCCATGTTTTCTCATCGGTTCTGCACTGATTGAAAGAGTGAAATATAGTTCTACGTTTGCTGGTCTGGACTCTGTAAAACTTGAACCATCTCAGGAATTAAACCCAGCTCCAAAAAGCTTTCAAGGTCAAGA